>NC_056731.1:1905570871-1905705871 GCF_019279795.1 Protopterus annectens
ACATGGCAGCTATTAAAACATGTAGGACAGCCATATGCAACCACACCCTGTTAAACCAACAGTACTCCAAATGCAGTATAGCAGCACTTACAGTCTGTAGTTAGGTCAGGCACATCACCCTCCTGTGTGTTGCCCTGTTTCCACAGTGTATGTTGTTAAAGGTAGATCCCCAATCCATCTGAGATGCTGTTTGCCAAACAACGGATCGAGTTCCTGCTCACAGTGCATGAAAAGGTCCAACACCAACATGATGTTCCTAGATATTGGAGTGTGTCTCCATGCAATTGACTATGGGAATGTTACCACAGCTGTTCCACATGCAATCAGCTAGAGGAGTGCTGTAATTCGTGCAGAGGCCATTAGCTGATCACAAGCAACATTTAAAATACACATGCTGCTGCATAAGCAGAGCAGGTGTAAGTCTCCACATCCACCAGTGAGGGAATGGTAGAGGCAGACAGAGGCAAAGAATAGTCAGGGAGGGGTGGGAGAGTAAAACATATGCATGTCTGTGTCACACACCTACCAGTACAGGGTATCAAACCCCTGACGACTATGTAGTGCCATCACATGTCTATGCAGTTATTGGATGCACCACATAGGTTACATGTTAAGGAGCCCTCAAAACGTATATGTGATGGTGAGTGACATTTGCAACAGAGATATGGTAGCTATATGGTAGGTGTAGTACACGTGCCTGTCCGCATGAACAGGTACCAGCGTCAACACAGCCACACTCTCACAGGGACACACACACACTGACACACTTGGCAGGGCCAGGAATACAAATCATCACTAGTGAGATTGCCACAACACATTACAGTGCAGGTATCACATGCACCACAGCGGTCATATGGTGGCTATACGGGAAAAGGGTATGTGGTGGTGTCTGACATCAGACACCATACTTCAGTATGCCAATGGGGGTTGTAGTAAGTGTGAATGCAGTCATTCACATCATACAACACACACACAGACACAGGGTGCCAGTACTGACATGTATGGGTGCACTGCTGCACGGGTGTGTCATGGTCGACTGTGCCAGATGGTTATACAAGGCTAGGTGATGAGTATACCTTGGCATCAGGCCACATGACAATGGTCTTCATTGTGGCTCAGGGGTGTAGTGTCTGGATCTGACAACACAGGTGGGTATTGTATTCACCATCCAGTCACCTGAGTGACTATTGCATGTGGCCAATGCTGTGCATTGCTTGCCATGTATGTGTTCCTTAGTCCATGACATGGATGGTGTCTGGGATGTGCACACCTCCCACATGCATGTACAGTGATATGTGGAACTGAACCTGGGGTGTCTGGCCCATGTTGTGTTCAAAGACTATCATCAGATGTGCCAGTCCTGGCCTCATGTGACGGGAACTGTTAATGGATGGCAGGTTGACCCAGCACCTACATTGATAGCATGATACCAGTATTCCCTGGTGTCAGTGGCATCTGTCAATACAGGGCGTGTTTTCAGGCATGGTATGTTCTTTGTGGGTCACATTTGAAGGCACCACAGGTGTTGCAGGTGTCCAGTGGGGAAGGTGCACTGTCAGCATGTATGTGCCTATTGGACTGATGGTCGGGGTGCCATGCCCACTACAGCCCACTGCAATCACACCATGGTTACTATCAGTGGGCAATATGCAGGGTACTACCAACATAGTGGCTGTTGCCTAGGCAAGTGTGTGTGTGTGTGTGTGTGTGTGTGTGTGTGTGTGTGTGTGTGTGTGTGTGTGTGTGTGTGTGTGTGTGTATGAGACATGGGTTGAGAGTGTTATCTGAGTAATACTAGGATCACTCACTTTGTTTGCCTGGCCTTGATGTCAAATGTAGGGGTATGGATATGCACCCTAGGTTCTCTGCTATTTCACATTTGTTATCCCTGTATGGTGGACATTGTGATATATACTAGGGCCACCATATAAGAAATTTGCAAAAGCCGCTCCCCATTGACCCAGTTGTTGCACAATCACAACCAGCTCCACACAGGATATGAATTACAAACACAGACACACACACACACACACACACACACACACACACACACACACACACACACACACACACACACACACACACACACCTGTCATGTCTGGGATTAGAACTCCTACCTAGCTAGTTTATTACACTACAGCACTATGCAGTTATAGGATGCACCATGGAGATTACTGGAGTACTCTTTCCCCAAAGGTGTATTTCATAGTGAATGACATCAGCAGGCTTGCCAAAGTAGGGCATTTGAAGTGTAGTGAATGTGACTAGCCTAAAATGCATTGCTCCCTACACAGACATAGAAACACACACAAAACATCCACAACTGCCATATGTGGAGATAGAACCCCTACCAGAGTTCTATATCCCACTACAGCATGAAGCAGTTATAGGATGCACCATGGGGATAACTGGAGTACTCCTTCCCCAAAGGTGTATTTCACAGTGAATGACATCAGCGGAATTGCTAAAGTAAGGCATTTGAAGTGTACTGAGTGTGACTAGCCTAAAATGCATTGCTCCCTACACAGACATAGAAATGCACACAAAACATCCACAACTGCCATGTGTGGGGATAGAACCACTACTGGAGTTTTATATCCCACTACAGCATGAAGCAGTTATAGGATACACCACGGGGATAACTGGAGTACCCCTTCCCCAAAGGTATATTTCACAGTGAATGACATCAGCAGGATTGCTAAAGTAAGGCATTTGAAGTGTACTGAGTGTGACTAGCCTAAAATGCATTGCTCCCTACACAGACATAGAAATGCACACAAAACATCCACAACTGCCATGTGTGGGGATAGAACCACTACCGGAGTTTTATATCCCACTACAGCATGAAGCAGTTATAGGATACACCACGGGGATAACTGGAGTACCCCTTCCCCAAAGGTGTATTTCACAGTGAATGACATCAGCAGGATTGCCAAAGTAGGGCATTTGAAGTGAAGTGAGTGTGACTAGCCTAAAAAGCATTGCCCTCTACACAGAGACACACACACAGTTGCCAAGTCTGGCATTGGAACTCCTACCTAACTATTTTATCACACTACAGCAGTATGCAGTTGTACGATGTGCCACGGAGAATACTGGGCTACAACCTTCCTAAAGGTGTATTTCAAGGTTGATGACATCAGCAGCCTTGCCAAAGTAGGGGTTTTGAATTGTAGGGAGTGGGACTAGCCTACAAAGCATTGCTCTCTACACAGACACACACACACACACACATACACACACACACACACACACACACACACACACACACACACACACACACACACACTTGCCAAGACTGGGATTAGGACTCCTACCTAATTACTTTATCACACTACAGTAGTTCACAGTTTTAGGCTACACCATGGAGATTATTGGGCTACAACCTTCCCAAAGGTGTATTTCAAGGTGGATGACATCAGCAGCCTTGCCAAAGGAGGGCATTTGAATTGTAGGGAGTATGACTAGCCTAAAATGCATTGCTCTCTACACAGACACACACACACACACACACACACACACACACACACACACACACACACACACACACACACACTGTTGCCAAGTCTAGGATTAGAACTCCTACCTATTTTATCACACTACAGCAGTACGCAGTTATAGGATGCACCATGGAGATTACTGGGCTACACCCTTCCCAAAGGTGTATTTCTAGGTGGATAACATCAGCAGCCTTGCCAAAGCACGGCATTTGAATTGTAGGGAGTGTGACTACCTTAACAAAGATTGCTCTCTACACAGACAGAGATAGACACACACACACACACACACACTCACACACACATACACACAGTTGCCAAGTCTAGGATTAGAACTCCTACCTAACTATTTTATCACACTACATCACTATGCAGTTATAGGATATACCATGGAGATTACTGGGCTACAACCTTCCCAAAGCTGTATTTCACAGTGGATGACCTCAGCAGGCTTGTCATACTAGGGCTATGGGGAGGTCAGTGTGCGTGCATGGGCCATAACCCATTCATCTAGAGGTTGACGCAGCACATGCAGGCACACACAGGGCCATATTCCACAGGTACATTTTTACAGCTGTTAGATGACTACTTCCCTGTACACTCATGTTGCACAACTAGCACTTGCACCACATAGTCAGTACTGCTGACAGATACTGTTGGCTAGTATCTACAGTGAGTGACATCTGAACATCATGTGGTTGTAGTCATTTGGCTGTGTGCTGGGTGGGACAGGCCTGGATGGCTCCTTGTCACAGTCACTCTCTTCCACACATCTATGTACATCTACTTTTGGCTTATTATAGTGTGTTGTCCTTGGATATATGTCTGTATTCATATCCACTGTGTGTGCAAAGCATGAGTGGTGCATACTGAGGAGTGTATGCACTAACATCTGCAACTGCCAGATAAGTCTGGTCCACTGTTATTTGCAGACATGGGCTTCATGTGTTTAAGTGTGTGAGCATGCCCAGTATGACCTTTCAGTATGTTGTTGTCTGGCATTGTCTTCATTTCTCTAAATGTGTGAGCATGCACAGTATACCCTTCTGCATTACATGTGTGGATCGATTTCAGGTAGTTTGTACTCCAGTGCAGACCTTTGTGTTGTACACCTACAGGTAGCAAACTGTTTCTTCAGGGTATTTGTCGATAATTTGGCAATATGGGGACAAAGTGTGCAGGGGATAGTGTGTACTGTAGGTGATTGTGTCTGTGCTGCTTCAGCTACATGGTACTGCTGTTAGCAGAGATATTCAGACATGTGTACTGTTATTCACTGTGATATTTTCTGTCCTCATGTACTGTCAGGTGGACATTCCTGCTCACAGTGATGTCTTGGAGGACAAGGGTGACTGCATCTGTGTGCGGTATTATGGGCAGATGGCTACATATTCATGGTAGGTTATGCCATCCTGGAGGGGGTGCTGCAGACACTTGCTGCTGGGTCTGTGTATCCAGTTCAGCACCTTGGTACAGTGCTGCCAGGGGATCCCATACATGTACATCCATCAACATGACAGTAGTGCCTTATATTCCTATGGCAATACCTCACAGCTGTACAGATTTACACAGGTTACCCAGAGGCTGGGGCCATGAGTCAGAACATTACCCTATTGTGGTGTTCAGGCAGGTATGTAGGCACCCATTTATGTGTTTACAGCCAGGTATAGTGTGTGCACACAGCTTTGTGTCAGACCTTGCACATTCTATGCTGCCCACACTCCCACTCCCCCCTCATTTATTCTCTCCTCTTCCTTACATTATGCATACATTCTCTGATACTTTCCCTATGGTTATCACCCCATCACGGCTGTGTGTCGTGTTGATCAACAGTTCATGCAGTGGGACATGGTGGACATTTTAATGTGGTTTGTCCACATGGCCTTGCATATGGCATATGTGGAGTGTATTGTGTTGTTAATTGGGTGTCAATGACATAACATGCACTGGCAGTACATGTGAGACACAGGCCCTTGGCAGAGGCCTGTGGGCCATTAGCTGTTGATGCAGGTCAGATGTGGCAGGCCGTTGCATTCTGTCTGTCCTACAGTCTCAGACCACTATACAGTATATTCCCGTGGGGTGACAGGGTAGGTGTGCTAGGTGTTCATGCCACTACCTTCTATCAGCCTTGATCGGTGGTGTGGATGCTGGCAGGGTGCTAGCTACAGCTGGTGACACACCTGCATGGGACACCTGCAGTTCATGTTGCATTCTTTCGCTATTGCCATATACAGCTGGGGTCATAATGTAGCCATTCCTCACAGCAGGGGTACAACCAGAGAGATACCTGTGGGTGGTGTTTGCGTGAGCTGGGTGCATGTGTGCTATGGACACTACTTGCATCTGACACACAAATATGCTTTGGGCATTCCAGTTGTGCTTGTATGTGCAGTTACACCAGCTGTTTCCAAATACATCAGTCCTACCTCCTTTGTGATCTGCTAGTGTTTGGGTCGACAACACCAGTATCCCCTACTACAGGACCAGATGATGTGATGCATGCCTGTTTGTACTATTCCAAACGTGGGTCCATTTGACAGAGACACAATATATACTGTATGTCTGGGGTACTTTCCCCTGTGTACTGCTTGTATATCTAGCCCAACAGCCATGCAATGTCAGTCTTTCAGATAGTGACACATATTACCACCATACATTTGCAATGGCTTACTGCTAGCCTGTGTTATATTGGTGAGTATTGTGTTTGGCACTGCAGTTGTGAGGACCTGTTCCTGTCATCAGCGGTAGTGAGCAATGGCCACCAGGTCTTACCTCAACATGCATACATACTGACCACTCTCACACAATATGAAACACACACCAACCTAACACACACATACATGCATATTGTGCAAATGCTACAACCTATCCTGCTACCTTGGCCACCTCTGTGCATCTGTGCTCCACTGGTATTATACCTACACATACATGTTCCTACATTTCTACATAGGGTTGTGGTGGGGCACACCTGACTGTTATGGCGTGTGTACATCAGATTTGGGGGTGGGGCACACCAGACCGTTACTACATACATACGTAGGGTTGGGGGGTGCACACCTGACTGTTTCTACATTCCTACACAGGATTAGGGGGGGCACACCTGACTTTCTACATTTCTACACAGGATTGGGGGGCACACCTGACTGTTACTACATTTCTACACAGGATTGGGGGGCACAGCTGACTGTTATTACATTTTTACGTAGGATGGGGGGGCACACCTGACACTTGTACACATTTGCTATGACTGTACTAGTATGTCAGGTACTCCATTTCATTCTGTATTCTAACCTATCATGCTGACTAGAGGCATATCAGTGTACTACAGGTCTTAGCTTTGATTGGCCTACATATTAGCTTCTGACTTCCTACCCTTCAGAACTAAGATCTCACTGCCTGACCTGCTGTAGTCTGTCTGTGTAGGCCTGGGGGGGTTACCCATAGTCATCATTCAGAGGCCATAGCACAGCCTTTGCTTGTGTTTGTCTACACCTGTCCTGCTGGCTGTGACTGTTGTTGGGCATGTGAACACCCCTGACTGGCATGTGTGAGTCACTTACCTTGTGGGTGTCCCAGTATTGAGGGTGGTGCTGCAGGGCTGTCTATGTCAAATGCACATAGTACACTCCCTACACATGGTTGAGCACAGGTAGTGTCATGTTTGGCATCCCTTTTACTGTATGTGAGAGTCAGAGAGAGGTGTTATTCCCTGGGTCCCTCCTGTGTCAGTGTATGTGCTATGCATTGCCTCTTTGCCAATGCCAAGACATACTGGGCATGCCTACTTCTGCCTACTGGGGCAGGCTCAGGTTGTTGTTCCTCTGAGTCATTCTGTACCTGTGTAGGCCTTGGCAATGGTGGGGGACTGTGTGGCCCTGCCCCATGCTGTTCCTGCTGCAGCTGTTGCCACAGGATTATACTGTGTAGCATGGCACATACGATGACAATTTGGGCACATGTAGCTGGTGAGTACTGCAAGGCTCCACCGGATGTATCCAGGCACCAGAACCATGACTTGAGCATCCCAAACACACTATTATAATTTGTGTCTGAGCATGTGCCTCATTATGGAGTTCTTGTTCGAGTGTGTGTGCATTTCTGATGGGTGTCATCAGCCATGGCTCCAGTGCGTATCCAGCATCCCCCACTAGGTGAAAGTGAGGGATGTCCCCATTGGCAAATCTCTGGTACAGCTGTGTCAATTGCCAGATGTGGGAATTGTGATAGCTTCCAGGGCAGTCGGCACACACATTCATTATTATACCCTGGGCATCGCACACGACCTGGCGGTTGATGGAGGGGAAGCCCTTGTGGTTGATGTAGACCCTACCCTGCTCACCAGGTGGTGTTTTGATGTATATGTGCATGCAGTCTATAGCACTCACTACCTCAGAATATTCTGCTTTTTGGTGGAACAGTTGCATATTGCTGGCCAATGACTCATGAGTGTTGGGGGAATATACGTGCTCACCGGCATGTGCTGACATGGCATCCAGGAACTGGTGGAGTACCCTGGATGCTGATGCCTGTGAGATCCCCATCATATCCCCAGTTGGCCTTTGGAAGGTACCTGTAGATAGTATTCATAGCCCTACACATACCTTGGTATCCACTGGGATGGGTTCCCCTCTGTTAGTTCTGTGTGTCAGGAATGGCCGGCACAGCTCAATGATTTGCTGTAGGAGGTCCCTGTCCACCCTATAGCGCTCCACCATCTCTAGCTCATGCAGCCCCTGGTAGGTTACCCTGGGCCTGTACACTCTTCTCCGTCTCCTCACTGTGGGTTGGTCGAAAGCATTCACATCCTCACCACCCTCAGCCTCTTCCACAAGTTGTTGTATGATAGCTATTGCAGCCTCTATCATTTTGTTTTGTCTTTTAAAACTTCCCCGCTTGTATACATGGGAATATGGGAAAAACCAGAGTGGAAGGTGTTTGCATAGTTTATAGTAGTGTTCTGGGCTGGGCTGGTCTGCTGCCTGTGTAATTGTCTGATTCTGATTCATTTCACCTGCCAGCTATGCTAGTTCTCCTTGATTAACTTCCTACTACTGTTTTACCTTCCCATTGCCTTCTTGTTTAAGCCCAGGGGCACACCGTGCAAACACAGTGCTCAAAAGTGCACAGAGATGCTATTTCCTGGTTTACCTTTTTTATTTTTCTTTCAAACCTGGTGTGCAGCGCGCACACCTACTTAGGCAATGTAAAGAGTGCTAGGCAGACTCATACACACCCCCTTGCCTAGCTGGGCTTAGCTAGGAGCAAACCTGAGCCACAGGGCTCTAATCCACTTACAGTATGCCTGACACACCCCCTATGATGTCAGCTAACTCCTAGGTTTGCACCAAGCTATTCCTGCTCTTACACTGTTGGGAGCTGACTAGCATGTTGGGGAAATCTGGGATTCACTATCATTCCCCTCATTTGCATAAGATTGCCTGCTAATGCATGGTTACATGTCTCACACTGAGCTTCCCCCCTTAGCAACCACTACTCATTGGCCATGATGACTTCTGCCTGCCATTGACTTTAATGGCAGAATAGTGATTTTAGTTAGAATGCTTATTTTAGGTTACTTTTCTTATTTTCCCCCGATCCCGTTTGCGCGCAGCTGCCCTACGCTTAAACAGCCGAGATCGGCTAAAAAAAATGAAAGTTGATATTTTTATTTTTTAAGCTGTTTTCAATGCCAATGGCCTTATACTTGGCCATTGGCATGCTTCCTGAATGATATGCACCCTTTATTTGGAGCTGTCACGGCTCCGTTTTGGAATTTGCAGAAATGTACTTGGTTACTAACCGAGTACATCTCTGCAGATTACACTAGTCCTGCACAGCCGGTTTCCAGCTTCCTGGATCGGAAATTCACCTCATTTGCATGGATTTCTCCTACAAATAGGGTAATTTGCATACAGGGGTTGATTCTGTGCAGGACTAGTGCAGGAGCGCTCATGCATGCCCCTGCAGGCTATTCCTGGATCACACGGCAGACATATTGCCTGCTAGAGCTCCTGCACTAATCCTGCATACCGTGCAAGGCTTGCAGAATCCAGAGATAGGTCTTCAAAGTGTCTGATTTCACCTGGAAGGAATATTTTGAGCCTGGTGGAACCTTAAACTGTCTTTTCTTAAGTTATTTTATAATAGGCAAAAAACTTTTCCTTTTGGTCATCACAGCAATGGAATAGTCATTATCAGATCTTATTAGTTTGTCATCCAGTTTAATAGGAGATTTGGACCAGGCAGTTTTAAATATTAGCTCCTTGTCTTGAGATGAGAAAAACTTAACAGAAACTGATCTCAGTGAAGAGTTAGTTTTTGATGGAGTAGAAACTGGAGACCTGTTTGTTCTTTTTTACCATACAACATAGCTTCATATAAATTCAGAGTCTTAGGAAACAGGCAGTAAGAAAGTTTACCATATTTTCTACTTCTGTTTTTTCAGGCAGTCCAAAAATATGAATGTTATTTCTCCTGGATCTGTTCTCCAAGTAATCAATTATATTGAGTAATAATGTATTCTGTCACAGTAGAAATTCAATGTTGTTTTTATCATTGGATACTCTGCCTTCTATGTCATTAGGGGCATCTTCCATTCCAGATATCTGAGTTTTCTGTTGTTTTAAAATCTTATGTATCTGTTCCATCTGTTTGGTATATTCTTCTTTAAAGCAGTCATGTTTGTTATCCATTCAGTCCATTTTTAAAGAAAGTTCTTATATGTTAGAAAGAACAGATTGGAGTTCTTTCTTTAAAGGCAAATCCTGACAGATTTTCTTTGAATGACTCATTTCACAGCTACTGGTACAGACCTTTCAAATGAATAATTTGACAGGGAAAAAAAATCGAATATTTAGAAAATTTTTAGATAAAATCCTTCTATGTAGTATCAGGTAACTCATTTTATTAAAAATTTGGTTTAGGATATTATAAAAATACAATTTCCTGTCAGAAATAGAAACAGAGGAGCAGCTGCTAGCCTGTCAGCATCCTGGCCACACCCTGAGGTATATTTATTTTTAATGTAAATCAAGACACCTCCACCTTTAGTCCCTGTCTGCATAGTAGCTGGTCTAAGTGTGTGGAAGGCATTATAACCTTGCACTGTCTGTGTGCTTTCCACAGCTTTAAACCATCTCTCAGTGACTGCACAGATGTCAGCATTTTCTAGGGAAAAGAGAGCTTCTAAGGAGTGGAGGTTTTTGTTCAGAGTCCTAGCATTGAGCAGTAACACCTTTACATTTTCTTGGTTTTGATTTGCTATATAAGAAATACTTTTAGTTTGGCATTGCCTAAAAAGTCACTATGGGGAAGGACAATGTTTAAGCTAATATTCAAAAGCCTAGAGGGGAGAGGTGCAGACCATCCCTGGCAAAGCAGCATGGTCTGTTGACCATCTCCTTCTATGCTGATAAATATTGCAAACCCTTAGAATGGTGCCAGAAACTAAACCAATTATTAAAGTCAGTCATCTTTTTTTGTATTGTGGCATCATCCTTGGAGAAGGTAAAATGCTTCTCAATGCTTGGCTAATACCACCAGCCTGGGACACATATTCCGAGAGCTCCACGATGTCTCTCTTCATGTAGTCTCCTGAGGTACTTCTCAGATCATTTGCACTCACATGGACTATGGCTGAGTCATACTGGTATTTGTTGTCCAATGACCTGAGTGCATGCGTAATGTGGTGATCGTGGCTCCTAATAAGTAATTGACCATGACTTTCTCCTTACTCAACCTAGTGAGAAGGACATCAGTATGTCTCACAATAAAGTCTCCAATGACTAGAATGTTGGATTCTGTGCTGGCTTGCCTTATGGGCTTAGAACTAGAGGCTCCATGAGATGTGGCAGTATGTGTTGATGTGGGTGTTGTTTTGAAACAGTGGATTCTGGGCTGCTGAGGGTGTTTGCTATGTATACTTCATCTAAGAGGTCTTTGGGGTTTAGGAAGGCTACGTTTAAGTGCCTCAGCATATGTGCGGCTATGTGTCTGCTTTGAATTGTGTGTGATGGGTGCAGAGTGTGTACTACCTGACAACCTTATTGACATTAGGAATGCATTTATGTGTGAGCATTTCCTCTAGTGACATTGTCCCACCGTCTAAGCTATGTTATAAAAAGCAGCGAGAAGACCACGACTCGAACAAGGCAAAACGTTTAATGACAATTCATCACTAAGGATCTAATCCACAGTGCAAAAATGTTAAGCGCTTTCATCTGCATAAACAGACTTCTTCAGAACAATAAACACAGTTTGAATACATCCATTTTAAAAACTTTTTGGCGCCATTAGTTCATCCTCATATTTAAAGTGCTAATACATAAAACCCAAACACCTAATCATAATATGATCGCAAAAAACATTTCAAAAAAATATTTCCAAGATCACATTACTATACTTTACTTTAATTTGAAAAAATATATATAAATAATAATAATGACATATTAATACATAACTGCTGTCATTTAAAAATTCTTGTTAAAAATCTTTTATATATATATATATATATATATATATATATAAACTAATAACATTACTGTAAAGACTTAATATAACTATTTAATAACCCAAAACACTTAAACCATTTCTATGTAAACCACTTATATTTATCTGATATTATTGATTCTTTATTGCAACAGCAGAAAAGGTTTAATAGATATATAATCATTAATACCTGGTTCCCTAGTTGCGTCTGTCAACATCTGCCATACACTTTTTCTTTTGCTTAACAGTGCTTTATGGTTACCCCCCCCGGGTAGATATAGTAACCTGGTCAAGTATAGCAAAACTGAAGCTGTGTTTTTCCCCTTGTTTACTAATATGTCTATAAAGTGTATTCTTCGTGGTTTAAAAGTTTTAAAGTCACTGATGTGTAATTAATAATGTTTTGGGTTATTAAATAGTTATATTAAGTCTTTACAGCAATGTTATTAGTTTATATATATATATATATAAAGATTTTTAACAATAATTTTTAAATGACAGCAGTTATGTATTAATATAAATGTTATTATTATTATGTATATATTTTTTTAAATTAGAGTAAAGTATAGTAATGTGATTTTGGAAATATTTTGTTGAAATGTTTTTTGCGATCATATTATGATTAGGTGTTTGGATTTTATGTACTAGCACTTTAAATATGAGGATGAACTAATGGCGCCAAAAAGTTTTTAAAATGGATGTATTCAAACTGTGTTTATTGTTCTGAAGAAGTCTGCTTATGCAGATGAAAGCGTTTAACATTTTTGCACTGTGGATGAGTTCCTTAGTGATGAATTGTCATTAAATGTTTTGCCTTGTTCGAGTCGTGGTCTTCTCGCTGCTTTTTATAACATAGCTTAGACGGTGGGGTGCCTTCTTCAAGCTGGATATTCAGGTGCTGTTTTGGATTACTCTGTGTTGATTCCAGTGACATTGTGTAAATATATCTCTCACATACCATATCAGTTTGTTTGAGAATTAACTAACTGTCAGTAAATATGAGGCAATTTCTACATTGCCTCAGAATGCCCATCTCCATCAAAATTGTAACAGAGATAGTAGAAAAGTTCATATCCATGGTAAAAATATCCTTTTTTATTGATAATACAGTTGGAGTGAGAATATAAAGTAATGTCAGGAATTTTCTGTTTGCAATTCAGGGCAGTGTTTTTCATTACAAACTAGTCCTGTGTGCAACTAGGTACTGATGAAAATTCAGTGGTATTTTTACAGGAAAAATGCCAACTAAAGGTGTCTATGGCTATACAGGGCACTACCAAATAGTTGAGGGGAAGCTAACATGTAGAACCTGATGGATAAAGTATTTAGGCAGATATTCTGAAGTTAGAAGGAAATCAGGAGGTACTTACGGAAAATAAAGAATTTGCTTGTCAAGAATAATGAAAAGAGTGGAGTCACCTGAATGGGTACTGCCTGACTACTACTAGTGTTGGTCTCACCACAGCTTCACTCTGCTGGGATACAATGCTCCTTTGCTTATTCTCTCATCAAAAGCAAAACAGTAGCACCAGTCCCAAGAAACGAAGTAGGCTACAGCCAGTTTGATGATCCACAGTTTTGTCCCAGATGATGTAAGGGTCTGTAGGCCTGTTGTAGCCTTTTCCTGGCTGACGCCTTGAATAGCAACCAGACCAATCAGGAAGGTCAAGCACACACTCACTTCCCAACCAGAAATAGTCGGGAATCTCTGCACTCTGCTCCCTCTCTCACCAGGAGCAAAATATAAGCACAAATTCCAAGCTGGCACCTATGAAACAGTTATTAGGTTTTCTGGTGATCAGCAGTTCCAGGAAATAACGTCTCTATGATCCTTTCACCAGGAGCAAAACAAAAACACTAATCCCAAGATGACTACTACAACAGGATTAATGCTGTCACAATTGCGGGAGGAGCTGAGAAGTAGCAGAGCAGGACAAGGTTTAATCTCTGTGAGCTGACTCGCAAAGCTGCGATTATTTTGGATTGTTAAAACCATATCTATCCTGTCCCTGTTTTGCTTTTAAACCCAGTTGCTTTTGATTTGCCACCACTTCTGTCAATTTGAGTTTAGTAGCTCCTCCCAGTCTAAGATCATTTGCTCATACTAGTAAAAACTACACAAGCATATTAGAAAGGTTGTCCCTTTAAAATTATAACATTTTGGTTACCCTCCCTTTCGTATCTTCCCACATACTAGGTGCATACTGCAACACCAGTAGCATTAATCCTCTTTTCAACTTACTTTTTAAAATCCACAACATCTGTGACGAGGCAGACACAGATTACTGAAGAACCTTGAATCATTTCTCAGTAACAAGCTTGGGAGTAGTACTACTGTTTTGCTTTTGATGAAAGAAGGAGTAGGTGGGCATTGATTCCTAGTCTTCCTGGATATTACTTATTGCTAGACAGCCCGTATACTGCTTCTTGAGAGATAGTTGGAGCAGAGAAATATTGAGGCTAATGACCACAGGGGACTTTGTAAGCTTAGCCATGCTACCCAAGAATCAAACCCTGTGCTTTGTGTCTTTGAAGTAAACACCTTAACAATTATGCCAACCCCAATCCCAACTTAATCATTTTTGGCAATGCATGGGACTTACTCAACTGGGGTGGTTATTATTTCAATGGGAACCTTTTCAGTTTACATGTTGAACCATTTTACAGTCTGATGGTCTATTGTGTTGAATTATTAAATTTGCTAGTCAGTGCACCCAGCAAGATAAGGCTACAACAAAGCTATGGATACCTGCAGTATCTGAGATGAGACTACTGGTCAATGAAACCATCCTGGGATTAGTACTTTTGTTTTGTTACAGCTGAACAAAGGAACAGAGAAGCATTAATTCCTATCTGTGCATAGCTGCAGTGAGACCAGTTTTAGACAATCATCATCAATAATCAAAACCCTTTTTTCATGTTTTCTACAGGGGGTTGGGGTGTCGCATCAACTGACACCATCTCTCTGGATTAATTTTCACTCTCCTGCCTTCTTTGACAGTCATACCTGACTGCCCCAGACCTTATCTCTCACAAATTCCATCCATCTCTTTGTTGGGCACCCTTATCTGCTCTTGCCTTCTTCCTGTCTGTACCAAATCTTCTTCAACAAATTTTCTTCTGTTTTCCAGCAAGGGTCCAAAGCACATATTGGGACAGGCAGAACAGGATATGAGGACTGTCAGGGTCCACATGGATAAGCAACAAGAACAAAGAGGGAGAGGGCATTCTAGACTTCTGTCTGACAAATGACCTCATAGTAACCAACATTTGTTCCACAGCATAAACCATTAGTAGCAATAATCAGCTGCTAGCTGTGGTCAGAAAAGACTCTAAGGCCAACAAAGACCAGACTGAAGACCTGGAAGTTGAGTGGAGAGAAAAGCACAACAGTTCAAGGAATTACTCTGGGATCTAGCAGCTCAAGAAGAAGAAATATGTGGAGTTGAAGAAAAATGGCAGTGCCTCAAAACAGCATGGGTAAGGACGACAGAACAGATAGGCAGCCAATCCAGGTATGTAAATAAGATTGGAGGAGACAGAAATGAAACTGAGTACATATAAGGCAATTGTAATGGTAGCGAGTGAGGGAAATCAAAGAAGCAAAGGACTGAGGCAGAAGGGAAAATAGTAGAACAAGTTAACAGCTTCAGGTATCTGGAATGGGTGGTTGAAGAAAAGGAAAGTCTGAATGAAGAGATCAAAGCTAGAATCAGAGTGGCTGCAGTCATCTGGTGAAAGTGTCAGGGATAATGTGTGATGAAAAATGCCAAATTACCTAAAAAGTTCAATCCACAAAACCAGTGGTGTGACCAGTACTACTATATGGTACAGAAACCTGGGCAGTAAAGGCAGAACAGTTGAGTAAGCTAGAGGTAATAGAGCTGAAGTGCTTAGGATGGGTGGTAGGATGCCGTCTGTGGGACAGATGAAGAAATGAGAACATCAGAGCAGAAGCCCAATTAGCTCCAGTTACACAGAAGGTCAAAGAGAACAGATAACTGTGCTTTGGATATCATCATCATCAGCCCCCTTTTCCCATTTTCTACATGGGGTCAGGGTGTTGTGTCAGTTGTCACTATCTCTTACACACTCTCTATTCAATAACATTCTCTTACCTTCTTCAACACTCATGACTGACTGTCACAGGTCTTCTCTCACACAATCCATCCACCTCTTTGCTGGATGCCCTCACTTTCTCTTGCCTTTTTCTTGTCTGTCCTAAATCCTCTTCACCAGATTGTTTTCTGATTTACTGCACATGCACTCAAACCAACATCATTGTAGGTTGTGTCGGAGCAGTACAGCTTCTCTGGGGTTTTCTTCATTCAGAAGTTTCCGGAAGAACTCTTTCCATCTGCCTTTGATGTCCTCTGGACCATTGAGCAGGTTGTTGCTAGCATCCATTATGAAGGGTCACTATCCTTTTTTTTCTGTCTTTGGCTTGCAACCTAATATAGTTTTTGTGTCATCTACTGAGTCACTATCCATAAGCTAGTAAAATGATGCCTTGTTCTTTGCTATTGCAACTCCTTTCTTAGTTTCTTTGTTAGCCAACCAGTATTCTTTCCTAGCCTGGTCCAGCTTTTCTTATCTCAAAATTTTTCCTGCACTCCTTTCTTTTGATGACTTCCTCGACTTCTGCATTCTACCACCAGCTTTCCTTATGTACCTTATTTTCACACAGGGCTGGCTAGGATATATAGGATACATTCCATTGCTTCAGAATTGTGGATTTTTGTCAAACTGCATCAAAGGCCGCTATCACAGATAAATTGCAATTTAAAGTTACAGGGTGGCTTCCTACTATTAACAAACAAATGTTTGTAATCAAAACCGGGAAAACAAACTATGTTTACTAGTGAATTTATGTGTGTAAATAGACTTGCATTGTTTTAATTAATATCGGTTACATTTTAATTTTAGAACTCAGTTGAAGAATTTTACTGAGAAAAGGTGAAAGTATGTTTATAAAGTATGATTTGTTCTGCCTGTTGGAACATACTACCAGTTGACGGAGGACTGATTTGGTTATGCAGTACTAAGGACCAAGATGACTGTGTTCTTGTAAATGATGTAAGGCCATGGTCATATAATATACTTGACCAATTGTATTTCTTTATTTTAGAAGCTCATTTAATAAACTTCATTAGGAAATATCCAGACTACAGCTCTGAGTCTGATTGGTCAAACTAAAGCAATAACAGGGTTATTTCTGCATAAAGCCCTTTAAAAACATGATACTTCAAGAAAGACAAGTTATAATAACATATCAATGAGTCATCCAGAGAAAACCCTCACAGAATCTTGAAAAGTTTTTAGTTGTGGAAAACTATCAAACACAGAAATACTCCAAAAAAGAAAAATTAAACCAAAGGAAAGCAACAGAAAACACCAGAAATGCACACACAAAACCGAAATGCATTACTTAATAACCATAAAAATATAAAATAAAAGTTAACTGAATCTAAATAAAAATCAGAATCCTGACACAAACACATTTTGTAGCATGAGACATACTAAATATTCAAATTTAAGTATGCTTTCTAACCAGGAGCAGTAAAAGTCCTCCAAAAAATGTAATAAACATATTTACATACATACCTGCATACATACATACACGCAATAAATCAATAAATAAATAAAACGGCTTTCTGAAGAAATTGAAAGAATAGCTTCAACTCCATAGATTTGATAGAAAGGAGGTCAACAACTATAGACAGGAACAGGGAGTAAATAAAATCAAACATTAAAAAATACAGTATTAAATAATATGAAGACAGTAACATAAACAGTAAAATGCACAAATATACTCCATAAATAGACACACACACACACACACACACACACACACACACATATATATATATATATAGGTCTACTTTCATTCATCAAAAGAAACTTTTTTGAAATGCAAACAGCCAACTTATGTTAAACAAAAGTGCAGTTTAACAAAAACACACTTTCGCAAAATACAAATCAGAGAAAGAACAAAACTGATAGGGAAGAGCAGTACTGTTTATATATCACATATATTTCAAATCTTGGAGTTGTCACCAGACTGATTATGTTTGTGAATATTTTCAGGGCTGCTAGGTAGAAAGTTGTATAAATGTCATTAAAGCGCAATGCTAGTGATATTCAAGCCACTTCAGCCACATTCATTCACACCTGTCAAATGCTTGTTTGCTGCCAGCTTGGATAGAATTGTCTGTAATGCAGAGTCACAGTAAATTTAAAAATCAGCAGAAATTGTTGAAGTTTAACAGGTAAAACTTTTTTTTTGCTTTACTTTTTCATTATGATTAATTTTCTCAATTTAAAACAAGAATGAAACATCACATAACAAACAGTGAACAAAATAAATAAATAGATAGCTAAAATGAAAATGCTTAAGACACTTTTTTATTTCCATTTTCCCAAATACATCATACAAAGAGGAAAATGCCTGAAGTAGTAATACTTGGTCTAACAGTTAACACAGATGATTAAGGTTATGACATGTTGATAAGTTGCTTCCTGTAGTCAAGAGTCTGGATCATTCAGCCTCTTATGTGAATCTGAGATAGTTACTTAACCAGATACCTGCTCCTGAGGTGAGTCTAGAAAATCTGCTTATGGGTCAGTGTTCTCTCCAGGTTAACATTACAAATAAATAACATATATGTATATATATATATATATATATATATATATATATATATATATATATATATAAAATGTTTTTTTTTTTTTTTTGCTTTTGCTTTTCAATTAAAGCTAAGTGGGTGGAAGTGGGGAATGGATCTGACTTGGAGCTCCAAAGGGGGCAACTTAAAAGTTTGAGGGGAGCAGGGTGCCAGGTTGGGGACCAGCACTGGATGCTAGATAAGCCACTTATTGCTCTGAGTTCATCAGCTGTCCAGGAACTTTATTATACTGAGTCATGTGGTCCCACATTTTGATAAAATAGTAAATATAGCTCCATTGATATAACTAAATTAAAATGTGCATCTTTTTAGAACTAGAAAGCCTGCTTTACATGTTGAGAGCATAATCGTTCTCAATCCTTATCAACTGCTCCATACAGGAAGCTTACATCCCTCAAATATGGAAAGTCTCATATATTATCCCTCTACATAAAGGTGGCAACTCCTATGACTTTTCAAGCTACCATCCCATTGCTGTTTTATCTCTCTTATTTAACCTACTTGAAAAATGTATTAACACTCATAGGTGTACCACAAGGTTCAATTTTGGGCCCACTTATTTTCTCTGTTTTCACCAATAAACTACACACCTGCACCCAGCATGCCTCACTTATACAGTACGCAGATGATTCAATGCTAATCTGCTCAGCCTCATCACTAACCACTTTACAACTCACCCAGGAATCTTTAGCTCCGTGGAAAGATGGATTACTGATATCCAAATAATCCTAAATCCCAACAAGACCAAGTTACTCATATTCATCCCCAACAAATCTAAAACCTCTCCTCTCTCCTTCACTATCACTTCTAAAAATGGCACTGTAATTTCTCCCTCTCCCCATACTAAACTCCTTGGTGTAGAAATTGACAAAAATCTTTACTTTGATGTCCATATTTCTCAAACCATAAAAAAGGTACATAAAAAATGGGAACGCTTTACAGACACAAATACTTCCTATCAGATCAGGCATAGGTCACCCTAGCTCAAACTCACCTATTGTCCACTCTAATGTATGCAGCACCAATCTTAACCCAGGTCAGAAAATTGGACCTAGACAAACTTGAGTCATGTTACAATACAATTGCCAAGTTTGCCAATAACTCCATGTTTAGAACCCATCACTGCCTAACTCTAAGGGAGCTACAATGGCTAGAACTTCCTCAATTACTTAGTTACAACCAACTAGTTCTTGCCCACACCATCTTAAGGATCCTCACAAATCTCCAGCTCTAAATCAACTACTGACCCAATACTCAGCAAATCATCCCCTCCATTCCACCGACAAACCCCTCCTCTGTATCTCTAGAGCTAACAACACTGCAGGTAAAGTTCTATTCTCTCATACTATAGCTTGAAAATGGTATAATGTCTCCTATAATGTGACTTCTGCATCTTCTATAACACAGTTCAAAAACTCACTCATGTCACATCTTATGAATTCCTGGCTCTGTCCATGCATTACGTAATTTTTCTCCTGCTTTCTTCTATTCCATCTTACCTTCCTTCCTACTTCTTCCTACTGTCTACAGTTATGGAAACTCCTCAGCTGATTGCCAACTTGGCATAATTTTTTTATGCAATTTAATCCTGCTAGGAACAAATCTATTGTAGTATGTATTATTTATTGTGTGATTTTTGCTTGTCTTATTACTTTTTGCTAATTATTGTTTAACTAATGTGGAGCTTTTCTCCCTGGGCTTCCGCTGTAAATGGACCTCATCCAGTCGGACTATCCCGGTCAATAAATGTAAAATAAAAAATAAATAAAATTACAAAAAATATAAATAGTAAAAATCCTTTGCACTTGATCTATAAAAATTGCCACAACAATACATTACTATAATAAAAAAAGGGACTATTTTTTATCAAAATAAGCAAAAAAACTGAAAAAAGACACACAAAAAACTCAGTAGAACAACACAATATCTATCTCCTAATCTACCTATCTTTTAACCACAATAATGCTCTCCAGACTGGGTGTTATATGGAAATAATAGTGCTTCTGGAGGTGAGGAAGCCCTGTAACTATGGCATCAGGTCATGCAGTACCCATGAGTGGTTTGTTATTTCCCTATTATGCCTACTCTGCTGTGCACTGTTATTTACCTCCTGCATACTTATATTTGTATACTCCTTGCTAAAGTATAGAAGTTTAATCTTTCTTCTTAAACATCCTTAATATGTTTTTGTAGTGTGCAATTGATACTCCTACAGATCAGTGTGTACTGTTCTGACAGTATCCAGAGTTCTGATATGTTCATAGATGCTAAAAAGACAATATTCAGTAATAAGAACAGCCTCTTTGGACTGTGCCCCTTCATCATGAAGAATGTAGTTCAAACTTAACACAGATCTCTGTGAAATTAAATCATCAGAGGATTGAAATTACTCCTGCACCAGTTAAGACTGCAATATTTTATTTATTTATTTAACATTTGTTGACAGGGAAAGTCCGACTAGGACAGAGCCTATTTTCAGCAGAGGCATGGGGAGAAATGCTCCAGATGCATGTCTTTGGAATATAAGCAATATCAGCTTACTGCTGTAAAGTCAATTGGCATGATGGTGTATACATACAAAGATCATTTATCTACAGAAGAGAACCAATCTCTGTTTTTCATTATATAGTGCTTAGGTTCGGTTTCACATTGAGTTACGGATTCCATTCTGTACAGTAAACCTGGAAAGGAATATTTTAGTCTTGTAGTACTAGAGAGGTTGCAAAATAAGGCATCCCAGAATCTAAGACTAAATGCTAATGAAACCATATAGGACTACATTTAGAGAAGTGCTTGATATGTATTACCACAAGAGATAAATAAGTTGTCAGATCAAGTAAAAATTATTTTAATATATATTTATTGAATTTGTAGCATAAATCAACCAACATAGATTGTAAAAAATGCATAAAGACAAAGGAATGTACATTGAGAATTAAGTAAATTCATGCATAATAATAACATTAATTTAAGAAATCCAGGATAAGACATTGCAGCTGCAATGCATAAGGTGGAGTGAGATGCGACACTGTGCTATCATGGGCAGTCAAGATAAGTTAGGAGGCATTAACAAATAGTACAGGCCAACAAGAAAAGGCCTGCTGAATAATTAAAAGAAACACATATTCACTTTGTGAGGTGACACACTTTATTCTAAGAAGGGATAACAAGCAGAATGGGGAACACAGAATAAAGAAAGGCATTAATGCCTTTGAGAAGTTGAATGTGTTTATACTGCATTTTCTCTTTTCAATAGCAGTTATGTGATGCAGTACGGTGTAATAAAATGACTCTGTTTTTTTTTGTTTTTAAGATGTAAAGAGGACTGCAAATAGACATTCATTGTTTATATTACAACATTATTTTGATTAGGAAGCATACAAAGAATTGTGGTTTATTCCACGTGTGTACACTGAAAGAGCACTGCATGAAACATCTTCAGACTGATAAGTATCAACACTGCAAAACTGAGTGAGTGCAGGAATGAAATGTACAATAGCTAGAACTCTTTGATACCGTTAGAGATAAGAAGCTACACAAGAAGATATGAACAAGATTTTGCTAATATGGTGTTTTATTTTGCATAGCTGTATGCTCTCTATAACTGTGTAAGAGACATAAATGTAGAACAGAGAACAAGGTGGAAGTGAAGGTGTGTGACACTACACAAACATTGGATGCAGCAGTTAGATGTCAGGGGGATTGGGGATTTCCTAGGTGACAATTGCTGGCTACAATTAAAATGACATGTATTTTCTATTTATTTTAATTATTTCATGTTAGGTATTAATTCGTATCCCTCAACTGTACAGATTTTCACAGAATGCCCAAATTTTTGCTTCATATTTTTAGTCCGTTTTTCAGAAAATTGTGGCTTTCTGGCAAATCATTAAAGACTGAAGTTAGAAAATAATGATAGACATTTGAGTTTCAGACTTTACACAATTCATAAAATCCATGCTAATATAAAATCTGTTATTCTATTAACTTTCTAAGTTTTTAAGAACAGTATTTAAAAATTGTCCCTATTTTTGGACCTTTGTCCCACTTTTATTTATGACTTTGTCCAGATTTCTTGCTCTAAGAGGTTGAGAGGTATGGGTATTATAGGTTCATAGGATGATACTAGGCTATTAGCCCAGAGGGCCTTATAAGCTTATCCAAGACTTTCGCCCATCTTCCCTCAAAGTTAGCACCTGTTATAATTTCTTAATGTTGTTTTTATAATGGTAGCTAAGAATAATATAAACAGAATGGAAGCTAATCTATGCAAAATGAGCACCAGTAATAAAGCCTTTTTGTTTCAATACAAATGGAGAGCCTCTAACTTTTCTCTCAGTTGACAGTATGTTAACAAACCGACATTTGGCTAGGAAAACCAAATTTCTATCCCAATTTAGTAAACACTAAACATAATTTTTCAACTTTATTGTTCTGACTGAGTACCCAACCTTTGATAATACAACCTATTTCTATTATCAGTAGACTCAACTAAGTGCAATTTATATGCTTCTAGAAATTCATAACACACTGGGCCAGTTTTCAAAACATACAGCATAGAATGCCAATGGAGGACTTCAGTGTGTCAGCTGCAGACACGATTTCAGAAGATACGCTGCAAGCAGTCCGAGTAATTAACTGTACAGCATAGGATAATTATGTATTCCGCGCACACCTATCAGATTCCAAAGCACATTGTCCACACCCAATGCAGCCTAAATGTGATAAACTGCACTACTGAATCTGTTTCCAAAATCCTCAGTAAATGTCATACTGCTCTGCAAGGAACAGAAGCTATTCCCACGGAATCTTACAAAATCTATAACAATAACAAAAAACAAAATAAATGCTACCTGCAGTGAATGAACTGCAACAGGCTGTGGTACTGTAAGCTATGGAGGAGAATCTGGCTGTGCATCCTAGAAGGCAGCCAGCTAGACAGAGAGTAAGGCTGCAACTAGTCCAATTGAAAGACCAAGAAATCATTGATAGGTAGCACCTAGACATACAGCTGGTGCAGGCTGTGTGCAACATGTGTACTCCACACATCTGTGTGGGTATTGCAAGGCAACCCCATCCCTCTTGAAACAAAAGTGTGTCTGAGCCTAGGTGTACTAGCATTTGGGGCATTCCAAAACACATGGGATACACTGTAGGAGTAAAACAGACAGCTGCCAGTTGTATCCTGGCAACACTGTACAACAAAGTAGATGAATACAAACACTTTTCATCTACTCCCATGGTTCTGAGAACTGCTATGCACCAGTTATATAACTTCACAAACTTCTCACATGTATTTGGTGCAACAGACTGCACTCAAATCCCTATTAAGACCCACCCATGAATCCAGAAGCAGAGAGATACATCAGCTGAAAGGGATGGCCATCCCTGAACTGCCAGGTTGTGTGTGCAGCAGATGGCTGCATAACAAACATCATGGCAACACACACTGGAAGTGTCCATAATGCTGCCATATGGAGGGAACGTAGTATGAATGTTGCATTTTAGAAGGGTGAAATACCTGAGGAAATACTACTGGGTAAGTGTAGGAACACAGCAAGGATGTAAGTTTAGGACATCCCTATCAATATTACCCATGATGACAATATATATGCTCACTCCCCACAACAGATGACTGTGGTTATCCACTCAAGCCATGGCTAATGACCTCATACAGAGAACCATTAGACCCTGCAGAGGAGGCCTACAACAGGGAGCTCACAACAACATGAAATGCTTTTGAGTATGTCTTCAGTGTACTGAAAGCTAGGTTCAGATGTTTACACACATCTGAGTGCGCACTGCAATACACAGCAAAAAAGGCAGCACAGATGATTACTGTGTGTGCCATGCTACACAATATGGTAAAAACATCACATGCAGTCTTCCAGCTGCAGGTGTGGGTAAACTACCCCAAGAACCCCAGATGTCTGAAGATAACATTCCACAGCAATCAGAGGAGGAGCAGAAAAACTCTGGGGAAGAAGACACAAGTGTTGGCGACAGACAATGCGACCACTAGTGCAGGCCCAGGCAGCATGTCAGCATCTGACACATATCTTTGAGTTATGACAAGTCATTATATAGAAGTACACAGATTAAACACTGATGTTCAAGTGTTGCCCCACCACAGCAGCACAGATTGCATCTAATGGCAACTACCCAGTAGATGTACACTATGATCAGATATAATACCATAATTCTAACATATAACAGCATGAACATATATAAATCCATCAAACACAGATCATCGGGCCACAAGTGACACAGGTATGCATGCAGACTCATAGTGGTGTATGTGTGTATGGCAGACGACAATGGACATACCTCTGTGAAACACATTCTTATCTGTCCATTATCAAAAGATGCAAAGAGGGAAACAACTCTGGACATAATGCAGAACTGTTGTCAATATCACAAGCAACATATATCAATGTAAAGTATGGATAAAATGTAATGTACTAAATAGAGTCACCAATGGTTAGTAAAAATGTTAGACTCCCATGGCATCAGACTTACCAGCAACTAGAGACAGGTGACATTGTCAGTGGTCTCCACAACAATCATCACCACCACAGGGTGAGACTGAAGAAGTAAAAGAAAGAATAAGAAGTTTAAAGGTGCAGGATATGAAATGGGATGAACTAGCAGCCACATAGATTGAAACAAAGTTAAGAAAAGCCTCTAATTAGAAACCTCCAGGCCCAGATACAGTACTTAACTTTTGGTAAAAAGTATTAACATCCTTGCATGAAAATTTAACCAGGAGTAAGAACTATTTATATGCACACCACGAACAGACATGAACCTGGCTAACAACAGGTAAAACAATACTCCTACTTAAGAGTGAACCTGCAAGCTACCCTAAAAATTCTAGACCAATAACTTGCCTTCCGATGACATATAAACTATACATGGGAACTGATGCTGACAGAGATTACAGTCATTTAGAAGAAAACTCAATTATGGCAGTAGAACATAGGGGCAATAAAAGAAAGTCATATGGAACAAAGGATTATTTGTTGTTAAATAAAGTCATACTGAAGAACTGTAAAAAAGCGTAAGAATGTATGTATGGCATGGATTGACTATAAAATGGCATATGATAGTATCCCATATTCATGGATAAAAGAGTGCTTAAAAATGTATAAGATACACCCTACACTGATCACCTACATTACAGTGACCATGAAACAGTGGCAGACCACTATGCAATTAAGCCATGATAAAGGACAGATTATTATCCCAGGATAAAAATTCAATGGGGGATATTTCAGAGTGACTCTCTATCACCGTTGCTATTTTGCCTTGCCATTAATACATTAAGCTGTTTACTTAACAGCTTAGGCCATGACTACAATTTGGCTCCTATAAAAAACAAAATGTAAAACGTGTAAAGACTTCTCATCTTCTCTTTGTCAATGATTTAAAACTGTATTGCTCATCAGATGAGGAATTGAAACCACAGGTGCAGGTTGTTAAAACTTTTTCAGATGATATAAGAATGTCTTTTGGTCTTGGTAAGTGTGCAAAAGAAACCTTTAAAGCAGGAAAACAGCAGTACCAGGAAAACATCAGTTTGGGACAATAATGTGATATAAAAGAACCGGAGCAAGAGGGAGTGTATAAATATTTGGGAACTGATGAAGAATCAACAATAAAATGTGAACAAATATGAATAAAACTTAGTAAGGAATACTTTAGAAGACTTAAATTAATTCTGAAAACAGAGTTGACATCTAGGAACAAAATCCAAGCCATAAACCAGTTTGCTCTTCCTGTCCTAACTTATAGTTTTGGAATGACTTACTGGCCCCAAAACGTGTTGGATAGATTAGATAGGAAAACAAGAAGGATGCTTCATGCTCACCAAATGATTTATAAAAATCAGTGTACACCAAGATTATATATTCGCCGTTCTAAAGGAGGGATGGGCCTCCTTGAAACTGATTACATGTATAGATCTGCAATTGTGGGACTCCACACATATCTGCTGACCTCACAAGATCCAAATGTAGAGAAAGTTTTGAAACATGAGGCTTAATTTAGCAGAAGCATATCAGCATCAAGCAGGAATGGAAATCAAACCAGAAGTAGATAAAAATCAGGCAGTAACTGAATGTGCCAAAAAAAACAAAAGAAAGAATATAAGGTGAAGGACCAGATGACAAGGCAAGAAATGTGGAAAAAGCATAAATATAGATTCAAGTATAGAGCATTTCTGGAAGAACCTCATGTTGATCAGGAACGAATGCAGGAATGTTTAAGGAAAGGCAAATTCAAACCAAGAGATGAAAGGTTAATATTGGCAACCCAAGACAGTGGGCTACGTACACTCTGGTTTACAAAGTCTACTGAATATGTGGGAGAAACAGACAAGTGTAGGTTTTGTAAAACCTAACTGGAAGCAGTTGCACACCTTCTTTCTGGTTGTGATATACTAATGACAGAAGGACTGTATACTGAAAGGCATAATAACATGGCAAGACTGTTGCACTGGGGATTATGCAAACATTATGGTACTGAAGTGGCTGAAAAACACTGGAAACATGAGCCACAAAGCATCATAGGAAATTATGATGTTTATATCACATGGGATCACCTATTATCAACAGTTCAAAAGATACATGCTAGAAAACTGGATATAGTGGTCCAAGAAAAGAAGACAAAAGTAGCATTGATCATTGAAATCGCTACACCCAGTGACTACAATTTCTGGCATACAGAATGACACAAAGTCATAAAATATCAGGATCTGCAGGCAGAAATGAGAGCAATGTGTAAGAAAGATCCCCAGACTGTTCTAGTAGTAGTAGGAGCAACGTGTCTTATAAAAAAGAATCTACAATTGTATGTTACCAATCCATGTAACCCCATACGAATTGCAGAAGGAGTCATTACTGGGCACATTGCGGGTACTGCAAAGAGCACCTTTGGCTGACATCAAAGACTGAAACAATATTAATTTCATGAATTTTAATCATACTTTGACTTAGGAATGGGGTCCATTCCCGTCATGGTATTAGAAACCCAAAAGATTTGGAGAAATAAAAAAGGGTGAGACTAACACTACAGGATATAGATCAACTGTCACTTAATCTAACGCAGTCTAAGACGTTTGCACTAACAACTCAGACTGCGGTGTGGGCTGACCCTATTTATTTATTTATTTATTGACATTTGTTAACAGGGTTAGTCCAGCTGAGTCAGAGGCCCATTTTCAGTGGAGACCCAAGGGGGAAAGCTCCAATACATATCTTTATAATGAATACAATGAAAACATGCTATCTAAAATAATGATACATAGTAATTGTAGTGAAAAAATACATATAAATTGATGTTATGAAAGAAACAAGCAAAGATTGGTGTATATAAAACAGAATCTGAGTTTGCAATTTACATGTAATAAGTATAACTGAGTGATATAGAGCACTGATTTACCTAAGGGAAAGACATCTCTAGAGTGTGAGCAGACTAAAATTATGATTAAGTCATTAGTAATCAGAGGGCAGTGCAGGAGGAAAACAGCCTTGGTAAAAGTGCAATGAACCTCAAAGTTACATAGTATGTAGATACATTGTATATACAGGGAAGATACAATGTATATATCATTGAGTAGAGAGAATATATCAGAGAGGAAAGGGTAAAAGGAAGAAATAGAAGTATTGTATAGGCAGGAGGGTAGACACATGAGAGACTGGGTAGACAGTTGAGGGACATAAGGCTGGGAAGGGATAGGGGTTTTAGGTAGGATTCTGACAAGGACACATCCGTGAATCTAAAAACAGTAGTTTTAGATGCTTTTTGAACTGGTTACTGTTAATGATACTTCTAATGTCAGTGAGTAGTCTATTCCAGGCTACGGAGACATTATGGTTATATAGAGATTTCCCTATGTTTTTGTTAGGCTTACGAATGGCAAGCAGTTGTTGGTCGGAGCTTCTGAGAGGTCTGGAGGGGGTATAGAATGAGACCAGTGATGAGAGGGAGGGGCAGGCTGTGGGTTTGTAGAGGATGGAGTGAGTGATTTGGAGTTGTGCTAAAAGCTGCTGCTTGGAGTATTCAGGGCAATGGAGTTGTTTTAATGAAATACAAATGGTGAGATCTGTAGGGTAGGCTAGTGGCAGATTTGGCGATTTTATTATAGGTTTGCTTGAGTTGGGTAATTAAGGTGGTTTGAAGGTTTGTAAGAATGGGCGCAGCATAGAGAATGCCAGGTAGAAAGAAAGCTCTTGCTAGGGATAGTTTAGTTTCAGGAGTAAGGAATTTTTTGTTGTGATATAATAGTCCTAATTTTTAATGGGTCTTCTTTATGGTCTGGTGGACATGGTGGTCAAATTTCACCTGGTCATCTATAATGGTGCCAAGGAGTTTTGTATTAGGATCAGATGTGATAATAGTATTATCTAGAGAGGAGATGGAGAAGGTGAGTTTATGAATTAAGAGTGCATTAGGAAGAGTAAAATTTTCATTTTCTTAGGGTTTTGGATAAGCTGGTTATCATCAAGCCATTTTTCAATGGAATTGAAGGTGTCTTGTGTAAGAGAGAGGAACTGAGATAAGTTATTCGAGGATGTGATGAGTGTTGAGTCATCAGCATACTGGATAAGAGTAGAGTGGTTGCAGGCAGAATAAAGGTTGTTGGTAAAGATATTGAATAGGATGGAGCCCTGTGAAACCCCTGTATTTACAGGTAGGAAGGGGGAGCAAAAAGTAAGCTATCAGATTGTAGTCTATTAGAGAGGTAGCTGGAGAACCACTGTACTGAGGCAGGAGAAAGGTTAAGATCAGTCAGTTTTGAAAGACGTTTAGTGTGGGATTCCATATTGAAAGCTTTGGATAGATCAAGGAAGATATATAATACAAGTCGGTTATTGTCTCTGGCCTGTGCAACAGTCTGCGTGAAAGAAAGGATGGTAGTAGCAGTACTGTGGTTGGGCCGGAAACCATGTTGTGTGAGGGTTAAGAGGTTTTCTGGTATAAGGTAGTTAAGTAGTTGAGTATGGACACACTTTTCTAGAAATTTTGAAAGAGGAGATAGGGTGGCTATTGGGCTGAAGTTAGATGGGTCTGTGGAGTTACCTCCTTTGTGCAGTGGTATAGTAAAGAAGGACTTCCAAATGTCAGGTACTGCGTTTTCTTGAATTGATCTATTAATAAATATAGAGACAGGAACCACAATGGAATCAGCTGCTAGTCTGAGAAAGAGAGGGGGTAGTTTGTCAGCTGATGGGTAACAAGGTTTAATTTTATAGAGAATAGATTTGATATAGGAGGTGGGAACAGATTTAAGGGAGAAAGAGGTCTTATTACTTTTTGTAGAGTGGGGGGTAGAGTGGGGTGAACAGGTGTTTTGTTCAGGGTGAGTTAGTTTTTGGATGGTATCCATGAAGAAGTTATTGAGGAGGGTTGCTGTCTCAAGAGGTGAGCTGTTTGGAAAGGGGTTTGGGGTGGAGAGGTTGCCAGAGTGTAGAATTTTATTTATGGTGGACCAGCATTTTTTAGAGTTGGAGAGGTGATTCACTTGAGCTGAAGTATAGAAATTTTTTTTGTCTTGATGCACTCATTTTTAGTGAGGTTTCTAAGCTCTTTCTAGCTTTGTAGTAGGGTTGAGGATTTTGGTTTCTACCAGGCCTCCGTATACTGTCTCTTTTGTGCATGAGGGAGCATGTTTCTCTAGATAACCAAGGTGCTTGGTTGGCTTTAATCCTAATTTTTCTTTGGGGGGGGCAACTGAGTATAAGATATTGAAGAAGGTTTGGTTAAATGCATCTATGGCTTTGCTAAATGGGAGGTGGTGAAGGAAGGAGCAATGTATGGATGTAAGAGTAGAGTTAAATGAGTCAGCATTGAAAGAAGATAGTTTACAGCAGTCTCTATAAAAATGGAATTTAGGTATTGGGACAGAGTGTCTTTATATGTGAATGGGAAGGTGGCCGCTAAGGGAGTCAGGTAGGGTGTCGGGATTATGGTTCCAGTCACAGATGGTAGTGGTATTAGTAGCTTTGTTAATTCAAGTATTGGATGTGATAAGTTGTCTGAACTCATGGAGATTAATAGCTATGTTGGGGGGGGGGGTCACACATGAGCTTTGACCAGTCTATGTTGACATCTCCCAGAAGTATAGTTTCAAAGGAGATGTGTTCAGTCAGCCAGGAAAGTATTTTTCTAAAACAGGAATGTTATTTCCTGGTGGGATGTAAAGTGAGGCAATGGCAAACGTTTTGTGGAAGTTTAGGTGACAGTTTAATATTATTAGTTCTGTGGGGTGAAAGCTTGATAGCAGTGTTTGTAAGGGGGAGAGATTAAGAAAGTCTGAATAGAGAATAGCAACACCACCACTTTTTTAGTTTGTCTAACCAAAAGATGTTGTAGCCTGGGGAAAATATTTAATTGTTGGCTATATGAGGTTTTAACCAGTTTTCTGTTAAAGTTAGAATATGGGGAGACTGTTGGGCTATCCAGTAGTGCAAATAAGTTGTTTTATTGAGAAGGCTCTGTATATTAATAGAGAAAAGGTCAATGTTTTAAGACTGGTGTGGTGTCTAGTAGGGAGGGGTGTATTTGAAGGATACAGTGGAGAGGAGGGGAGGATACCAGGGTTGTTTAAGGTGGTTGGTGGGCCTAGGTTGGGATGAATATCACCTGCTAGGTGGTGTGCCTATAAAGTGTGAGGGATGTTGTGATGGAAATGAGTATGGGCTAAGGAGGAGAAATTTGAGTTTGTGCTTGGTGTGTAGGAGAGAGGAATTTTCCTTTATAGAGATGGAACGTGGAGGAAGTGAACAGTTTTGGTGAAATGTAAATGTAAATAGAGGGGGGAGTAGTAAGGTTATGAAGAGAATAGGAAAGAGTGGGGGGAGCATGAAAGTCAATAAGGATGATTTGATAGGAGGAGTGGTGAGAAAGCAAAAAGAGAAGTGGGATGCTTAAACAAAAGTGGTTCATGATGGAATGAGATAGAAGGAGAGGGGAAGTTAGGTTAATTAGAAATATGAGAATGCTAATTGGGGAGGGGAGTGGAAAAGGTGGGGTATAGAATTGGAGGGGTGGAGTGAAATCAAGTAGAGTATAAATATGATGATGCCAGGGGTGGGTAGGAAAGGGGATAGGGGAGTGGAGTGAGCCCGAGCATAGCAAGGGTGAATAGAGTGGGGCTACACCCTTGGTAGCTGTAATTTTCACAAAAATCAATCAGTAAGGGAAACTATCCTGTACTGCATTTTTCAGGTAGAAGAGAGATAAGGAAGAGAAAAGGAAACAGAAAGCACCCTAATTTAAAGAGTGTGGTTGGGAAGGAGAGAAACAGGTAGTAGGAGCAGAGTGGGAACAGAGTGCAGGGTAGGATAGAGATACAGCACAACAGAAGCCAGAGGGGAGTAAAACAGCAGTAAAGAAGGAAGAGGAAGAAGAGGAAGAACCTAAGTTGGGTTAAGAAGCAGGTGGGGGAGAAGTTATAACCCAGGAGGAGGAGGAAAAATACAGGGGAAACAACTTAATTTCTTGGATTAAAGGCTGTATGAGAAATGGGCAGAGACAGAAGCTAGAGGGGTGGGGGCATGCAGCTGTATCCAGTAGAAGGGAAGGTCATCATGTTCTTTCTTTTAGGTCTGTCATTTAAAAAAAATATGCACAAAGGAGCAGCAGAATGTATTGATAATGCTGGGAAGAGTTATCCAGAGTAAGAAATAAACATACATATAAGTCTTAGACTGGTATTACGACTGGCTTGGGATGTGTCCATGGATCAGGGTGCAAGATATTTTATGTTGTCCATGTAGGTTTCAGCAGAGGTTTGGTGAGGCTTGGGAGACAAGGAGGAGTAATTTCTGGCGAGAAATCATACAAACCTTAGACTGGTATTACAACTGGCTTGGGATGTGTCCATGGATCAGGGTGCAAGATATATTATGTGGTCTGGGTAGATTTCAGCAGAGGTTTAGTGAGGCTTGGGACACAAGGAGGAGTAATTTCTGATGAAAAATCCTTCATTAATGGTTGCAGTAACCTCATGGTGAGCAATTCCCAGCACCAGACCCAGAGAGGGGAAGTGAGTGAAGGAATCTACAACATATGGAAACACTTGGCTGAGGTTGCTCCACAGAGGAGGCTGATAGGGCAATGCCAGAATGTGGAGGCACACTGTGAGAAGTAGCATACGTGTGAGTTGACTGTCTGGCCATGAATGTTGGACCCATGTCAGATCGGCCAGTAGCAGAAGTGTGTGCGCATTGCAGTATAGATATTGATGCCTGATAGACAACAGTCAGTCAGCTGAAAGGGGGCCTGCCACTCCCATGTGGCACTCGGCTACACATAGTCAAGGCATACAGAAGCTAGCTTATATTATGGCACTGCTGTAGTACTGCTATAGCCAGGGATTCAATGGACCATGTCACAGATAACATGCTTTCATTCTGTGCAACCAATACTGCAATGACCTCACCTCATCTGCACTGCAGTCCTTCATGCAGCATACCCAGCTGGTGTGCAAAACAAATCTGTGACATGGGCAAGTGCACAGGTGTCAGATCCATGATTTTGCTGGGAACATTCATTTGCCTGTAGGAATTGATAGGCACCCTCAGACATGTACCCATGCACTCCAGCTACATGACTATGTTTACTGCATTGGGCAGTAGTGACATGTTGTGGAGAAGTGTCAATGTCACTAGCAGACTCAACAGGGGGCTGTGGTCCACAGACCTCAAACCGTCCACCAGCTGATGTCCCCTCATTGTCATAATGGCTGGACAAGTTTTCTTCCACATCTGAGGCTACAGCCTCATCCACATGACTGTAACCATCTGGAGCAAACTGTGTCACCAAATCTGTTTCCTGTGTGCCAGGGACCATGATACCATAATGAGACACATGAGATCCCACCTTGGGATCCATGGGCAGGTTAATGGAGGATAAAGGCAGTGGAGGTGCTAAAAGAAGAGACAGATGACACAGGTCAGGTCAGAAAAATGTATTTACATCACAAACATTAATGACATATGCCATATATATCTCACTACAATGTAACAGATAATAATGACTTACCAGGAGGTCTTGTCTGTGTATGACCCATTGAACCTATATAAAAGGGAGTTGGCAATTATGTTACATATGCAACATACATGATATATGTGAGGAATGTAAGCATAACATACACCTGACATTTCCTTGTGGGATGCTGGATGAAATACAACTGTTGTAGGGAAACAAAGGCATAAACACAACATTCTTAATCACACCCTTGCAAGCATGTACCTTTCCAACAGAGGTAAAATATACACATACTAGTTGTTGGTGGCTGTCCTATGCAGGGTAGATGGGCACAGTATTAATGGAAGACAACAACACGAATCACAGCAATGACGTGTATGAAAGAGAGGTAATAGCATACCAGTGACATCCTCCTGATGTGGTGAGTTTGTCGGTTATAATGCAGATCCTGCAGTGGGAAAATACAGACAAAGCAAACACAGTCATGTATGCAGGCACCAGCATAGTAACACAATGACATATACAACACAGTAAAAGGGTATGGTGATAGTCATGTGTAGTATGGGGCACCTGTTGGCCAGATGTCCCTGTGTAGAAAAACAGCAACTTTAATTACATACAACACAGGTTTGCTGCACATTGCTGCAGCCTATAAAAATGTTGGGGAACCATACCTAGTCTGTCTATAGGTGCACCTGCAGGGCATGTGCCCCAAAAAGATGTATCCATATTTTACAATGTGAGGGAAATATCAATATGACAGTATAAAGCACGAGCATGATGGAAGACTGAGGTGATAACAGGTAATGGTCACAGTAACAGTATAAGATGCCAAAAAATGTATAGTCATCCCTTTTGGAAAAAACAAAGTACCCACAAATTATCACATAGACAGCAACCCACTGAGTACAGAAAAAGTAATCAGAGACCTAGGGACCCAAGTAGACAGCGACCTCTCATTTGACACCCACGTTGCCAAAGTGGTTAGAAAAACATTCTACCTTGCACACCTCATCATGAAGGGATTCACATCCAGATCCAAGGATGTCATTGTACCCCTATATTCCTCCCTCATCAGACCCATGATTGAGTACAATGCCCCATTTGGTATGTACCTCACCCGGCACTTGCAACAGCTGGAGAGACCACAAAAGTACCTCACCAAAAGGATCAAGGGTCTCCAACATATGTCTTATTCCGCCAGACTAAAGAAACTTCAGCTCTATTCAGTAGCATACCGCCTGCTCAGAGGTGATCTCTGCCTGACGTACAAGGCCATGTCCAATCAGGATCTGATGGACATGCTCCACCTCAAAAAATCCAAATCCATCAGGACCACGAGAGCTAAAGACTTAAACCTCGGCACAAGTATGTATAGGACATGCTGGAGGGATAGATTCATAACCCAGAGGCTTCCCATGCTTTGGAACATGATCCCAGTTCATATTAGGCAGAGCCCCTCACTGACTCTCTTCAAGAGAAATCTTGATGAGTGGATGGGAGATCATAAGTTTACCCCAGGGATCACATCTGTGTCACTGCTAGACAGGGGCACAGTAAACTAATTATATTATATAAGGGGACCTTCACTGTGTCACTACTAGACAGAGGCACAGTATTCTAGATTTATTCTGTACATTTTTGTACCATTTCATGGGGTGGCAAAAGCCACATCACTATGGCTAGGCTTACAAATGCCCCAGGGCAGATAGCCTAGTACTATACTATGAAACTATGAAACTATGAAGATGACACTCACCTGTCATATCCTGCTGTTGTGCATAAGTGGATGGACCTGTGCAAATGAATGTAGACAACATTACACATGGTTGAACTGTTAAGTACATACTGAAGTTGCATAGCCACATGTCATTGCATTTATGCTGGCCATCACCACTCTATGTGGACTCATGTGCACAATGCATTTCCACTGCTTCAACACAAAAATGACAATAAGTGAATATGCATGCAACAGCAATATGTACTGAGTCACTTTATATGCGTCAGTGTTATGCAAAGCAACACATACATGTGCAGCCTGGAACACCTGCTTCTTTCCCATCCCCAGGTATGTGGGACTCCCCACTTACCATATGCAGTGATGCAAGAAGCTATGTGATCTCATCAGGGGATGTCAATAGTGGGCCATCACTGGTGGCATCCCTTGACCTCTCATACCGACATACCCTTTTGGGTACACAAAAGATCATGTCGGGCCACTATTGCTGACAGGGCTTATGGAATCTATTGTGTCCTCCACAGCATTAATCGTGTTTGTGAGGTTAGTAATCCTCCATATATTATTCCCTACCCATCCAAGGAGTGTTTGTCTGTGTTGGAGCAGGGCAACTATTATAATTTAATTTTCCTCTGAGGAAAAATTGTCACCCCAGGTCTTTTTGCCATCTGAAAGATAGTGATATGCATATGGTTACATTTATTTAGAGGACCACCTATGGAGATGATTATGTGGATAGCTTATGCTACTCTAACCTCTCTTCTGTCTTGCACAATGGCAAAATCTTGGAAATAGTCCCTGTGCCATATAGTACTGTGACATGCAAAGCATATGTGGTATGAAACCAATGCATGAATACATAACACTTGGAATGAAAACAAATGTTATGATATCTGTAGAGGGTGTCTATGGGATATGAATGCCTTCACTGAATATCAGAGTAGCGTATGTCCAAACACAGCAGCATTGGACCAGAAGAGCCACACATTCTGCATGCAGTTCACATTAGCATACTACACATAACATATGTGTAACACATAAATGTGTGATGGCTGTAGCTGTATGTGTAACACATAAATGTGTGATGGCTGTAACTGTATGTGTAGCATAAATGTGGGATGGCTGTAGCAGTATGTGGACTACATAAATGTGTGATGGCTGTAGCTGTATGTGTAACACATAAAAGTGTAATAGCTGTAGCTGCATGTGTAACACATAAATGTGTGATGGCTGTAGCTGTATGTGTAACACATAAATGTGTGATGGCTGTAGCTCTATGTGTAACACATAAATGTGTGATGGCTGTAGCTCTATGTGTAACACATAAATGTGTGATGGCTGTAGCTGTATGTGTAACACATACATGCGTGATGGTTGTAGCTGTAGCTGTATGTGTAACACATAAATGTGTGATGGCTGCAGCTGTATGTATAACACATAAATGTGTGACGGCTTTAGCTGTATGTGTAACACATAAATGTGTGATGGCTGTAGCTGTATGTGTAACACATAAATGTGTGACGGCTGTAGCAGTATGTGTAACACATAAATGTTTTATGGCTGTAGCAATATGTGTAACACATAAATGTGTGATGGCTGTAGCTGTATGTGTAACACATACATGCGTGATGGTTGTAGCTGTAGCTGTATGTGTAACACATAAATGTGTGATGGCTGCAGCTGTATGTATAACACATAAATGTGTGACGGCTTTAGCTGTATGTGTAACACATAAATGTGTGATGGCTGTAGCTGTATGTGTAACACATAAATGTGTGACGGCTGTAGCAGTATGTGTAACACATAAATGTTTTATGGCTGTAGCAATATGTGTAACACATAAATGTGTGAGCTGTAGCTGTATGTGTAACACATAAATGTGTGATGGCTGTAGCAGTATGTGTAACACATAAATGTGTGATGGCTGTAGCTGTATGTGTAATGCATAAATGTGGGACTGCTGTAGCTGTATGTGTAACACATAAATGTGTGATGGCTGTAGCTCTATGTGTAGCATAAATGTGTGATGGCTGCAGTTGTATGTATACCATAAATGTGTGATGGTGGTAACTGTTTGTGTAACAAATAAATGTGCAATGGCTGTAGCAGTATGTGTAACACATAAATGTGTGATGACTGTAGCTGTATGTGTAATACATAAATGTGTGATGGCTGTAGCTGTATGTGTAACACAAAAATGTATGATGGCTGTAGCTCTATGTGTAACACATAGATGTGTGATGGCTGTAGCTCTATGTGTAACACATAAATGTGTGATAGCTGTAGCTGTATGTGTAGCACATAAATGTGTGACAGTTGTAGCTGTAGCTGTATGTGTAATACATAAATGTGTGATGGCTGTAGCTGTAATGCACTTTGAGCCTAAACACATAAACTGTGTAAAAACATATTAACATGAAATGTTATATGTGATGAGCTTATATAACATAATCCATACTGAGCAGTGAATGCCAGCCACATTACCAGAGTATCAGAAAACTATCAACTGAACTACTTACAGGAAGCATCAAAAGCCTCTGTATCTGTAATCAAACCACAGACAATACATGGTAAACAGACATAAACATGGACCTTTTTGTACTGAGTCAATAGTTTTACTACTTGTTTTAAGAAGCATCAGTGAATAAATATCCATAACAGCAATATAAATACATACTACATAGCAACATACAGATAATGTCAGAATCCATAGTTTTCCATACATATATCACAGAGTGCATCAAGTCACCAGAAATACATATGGAAAATCCATGAATACATCTTTGTGTACTGTTCACTTGTGCTGTTTAAATTTGCCTGTACAACTGCATATGGGAACGTACTGCTTGTTAGTGATGAAGATGTACCCACCTGTATGCATACAGGTCAAGCCCACACCCCTCCAGTAAGTCACAGACATTTTTCATAATGCACACAGTTTTTCATAAATGTTTCAATCTGAGCATATACACATACATTCCTAAGAAGTAATAATAACATAGGTCTATAATTTGGGGCACATTTCCCAACACAGCAATGCTAGCAGGTGCAAAATTACCTTTGCAGCTACCTGTGAGTCAAGTATAACTGAAAGTACAACCAGCTATGTGCAAACATGCTTTTAAGTCCCATTTGTGCCATAAATAATTAACATGCTTACGCATAATTAATGAGGTTCATTAAAATGCAAGGCTTTTGGATTTCCATTAGTGCATGTACATGTAAGTTCTCAACATTTTTCGCATTAGCCAATAGCAAGACATTTATTTATTTTATTTAAGTTTGATGACCGGGGGAAGTCCACTGAGCCATAAAGAATCCATTTTCAGTGGAGGCCTGGGGAGAAAAGCTCCAAATATTGCAAGTTACATATTACATGTTACAAAAGAATAACAAAGGGCAGGATTCACGAAGCTTCCGTGTAAGAGTTACAAGGCTTACATGGAGGCTGCAGTTAAACGGTGTGACGTCAGCAAGCCATGCATATGTATGAGGGCATGCTGACTCACACCTAAGGCTAACACAGTCCGTGTAAGACAGTAGGGGGTGTGTCCGTAGGGCGAGCCCTGCAAACGGACACGCCCCCAGAAGAGTAACAGTCCCGAAAGTAAACCCCCACGACAGAGTCCGTGTAAATGTCAATAAACACAACACAACACATGCCCCCACAGACTATTAACATAAAATGTAAAAATGAACATGTTATATTTTTTTTTATAAGTTTTAAAGATGTTTTCCCGTGAGTGCGCTCATTCGCGTGGGCGTGCCCGTTGCTTAGCCACAGTTAGCAGTCAGTGGAAAAGCATATAAGAACTAAATATGCAAAGTAAACCAAGAAGCAACAGCATAGCGGTAGAGACGTTGGCTGAAGAGGAGGCAGTCATGGTTCGAGCCCCCACAACATCAATTTTTATTTTCAGTGAAATAAGCACAAAACAATTCCCTGACATATATGTACATGTATAAAATTATTTTTATGTAAAATGTAATGAAATGGGCCATGTATTATGAAGAAATGTGTGAAAAAAAAAACAAATGTCAGAAGTGCCCATAGCTGAGCTACACTCTAACAAGCTGAGTATAACTGCCCGTAGATGAGCAGTGGTTTAACAGGTGTAAAATGAGTACCCGTAGGTGAGCAGTGGTTTAACAGGTGTAAAATGAGTGCCCGGGGTTGAGCAGAGTCCTAACACGCTGAAACTGTGTGCCCATAGCTGAGCTGAGCGTAATATGTGTGCTGACAGCTGAACGGCACGTACGCCAGCGTGACCCGTTTGAGCGGAGCTGTGCACCGCGCCAACAAGCTAACCGACGGGCAACGTTGAGCAAGCTGTATCAAAATTGCCTTTACACAGACACACCTCCTAGCCTGTGTAGACAGTCATAAAATATAAAAAGCAATGGCCAGGGTCGAACTCAGGATACCATGCACCATAGTCAAAGTAGTGAACCACTAAGCCATGACAGTTGCTCTTTGAAATGCAGTAATAGCATATATATAGGAATGAATGGAAAGAGAAGCATGACAAAGCAGGTTTTGGGAAGCAGATACAGTTCCAAAATGGCCAATCACAGATAAGTGTGGGAAAAATGGCATATATAAGCCGCATAGGTGGGAATACACAGCATAACTGATTGTGGAACCGATTTGCAGTCAGGATGGCAGGTGTAGGAGAGGGTAGTTGCTTCCGAGCACAGAGGTGGGGCATTGAGGAGTCCAAATATATAGTTTGGCTCCTCGTCCATGATCATGAGGCCCAACTCATGCAGGGCCAGGTCCTGTGGGGAGCATATAGGGCTGAGGCATGGGACCGGTTGGCACATGATCTCACCAGTGCCACAGGAATACCAAGGACTGGTGAATAGGTCCGTCACCACCATGCGGACCTGAAGCGGCGGAAGCAGGACCAACTGAACCGTTGGCTCCAGGAGGCCCGGCAAATGCCCAACGCCCCACTACTGAGTAAGTTACATGTAATTATTTATGTAGAAAGTTAACCTAGCTGATATTATGGAGATGTGTATTCCAATATTACTTCATTTATATTGCAGCTGCAGGTGTCCGTTCCGCGAATCGTTGAGCCTGTGCTGATAGGCTTGTGCGGTTGCGCCACCAGGCAGGTTAGTAATTCTCTCCCTGTAAATGTTAAAAAATAAAAGTATGACAGCTTGCAAAAGAGTGCAGTGTAGTCACCTATTAATATAAAGTGCAAGTAACAGTGTAAGAGAGATTCTGCTAGTACTGTGTGATTACATAAGTGTGATGCAGCCTGTAATCCAAAAATAAAAATGAAACAAGTCTGAAATAAAGATGTTCCACCTGTAATATAATAGTGCATTACCTGCAGCAGGCTGAAAAGTACAGCTACACAAGCTGAGTAAAACACGTGTGAAATATATCCCCGTTTAAATTCTGAAACATGACACAAGTGAGACTGTTGTAAAGGATTGTTATAACTAAAAGTAAAACATGTCAATAAAGCCTAGAATTAAGTACCATCCTGAGTTGTAAAAATAAAACAAGTGAGAGAGTGTGCGAAAGAGGTATAAATCCACCAATAAAGTAGTAATAACTCCTGAATAAAGTATACTGCAGTCAGTACAGTATGAAATGAATGTGACAGGCACAACCAAATAGCAAAATGTGTTGAAAAAAGGACTGAAACTGGAATGTGTGTCCCAAAATCTGGATATGTTGCTCTCAGTTTGCAATATGCATTTAGTATGGTTGTATGAAATACCAAACATCCACAGATGTCTAGAGCCATATAAAGCAAATGTAGCAGGATGATGTAGCTGAACAGAGCCAGATATGAATGTGTATGAATAAAAATGAAATGTATATTGATGTAGCAGTAACATTCCTATCACCAACATGCATAGGTTTACACATAGGAAGCTGTAGTCAGACCTGTAGTGTGTATATATCTGCAGCTAGTAGAAATGTACAGCATATGTATAGGTATCTGAAGTTGTTAATGAAATATTTCTTCACCCTACCCTATAACCACAAATAATCCATTCCACGTGAAATGGGTATGTGTATTCACAATTAACTCCCCTGGACAATTGTCCTGTTGGTTCATACATATTTGCATGTACGTTGATGCATGTGCCCTGTTCATACATCCAAACCTGATGGCCTGTTGCCATCACTCAACCCTGCATGTTGTTGGATCGTGTATTGTTGTTCAAATTATTCATGTGTTATGCTTGCTGTTCAACGGCTTGAATTTATGGGTGTTTGGTTAATGGGAATACTAATGCATGCTGTTACAACTAATTGTGAATGGTATTGCACATTACTAACCCAAACTGTCATTAAATAATGCAAAACATAGGACGACAGGGAAGGCGGGTTCCAGCTGACCCACCTCTCCCACCTCAGCTGGCGAGTGCACCTGGCAGTAGTGCCCAGGCCGGACCCTCCTCCGGTGGCCCTGTGCCACCTGCGGGTGGAAGAGCTGCAGGGGATGGGGCTTGTCCCCCCTCTGCAAGCGTGGCCGGAGGAGAACATCCACTCACCCTCCGTAGTGTCTGGACTGTGGTGAGTAGGGAGATCCGGCATGCTGTGCTTGGGCCCCTACGCCAGCTTGAGGCATGGGTGGAACAACTCACGGGCGTGCCTGCTGCCCGTCCTACACAGCCCCCAGCACAGCCCCATCCTGGGCAGTGAAGGCACAGTGGCAACTGCCCATGGGTGGGGATCTCAGTTCCACTGTTGCCATCTGTGGGCTCATGGGCTCGAGATATCCAAACATCCGTCCCCGTCAATTGTGTAATGCCCCCACATGTGTCATACACCACCCCTGTATGTATCTTGTTTGTCTTGTCTGTTAACCTCCCCTACCTACCTCCCCAGCTATACTGACTTCCTGTACCTGACATACCACTCTCACCTGAAAAAAAAGGGCACTCTGTACCCACAAAAAAATTACGCCCCATACATAGCTGCCCATTTTGCACACATGTCTGCTGGACATGTAAACTGGCAATTAGAATTGGCTATACAACAAATATTATTGTTGTCCTCACACCTCTCTCAGGGGTGGAAGGTTTCAAATTTCACACCAAATTACAAACATATGCACAGCTGTTGCTGACGAAGAAATGGGCAGCTATGGGCCTTTCCTACATCCCTCCTGCAAAACCCGAGCTTGTTTTCCTACTGTCCTACCCTCTTTGTGCCACCTTTTTCACCACTTTCCTATCTCCCCATTTTCTTTTCTTTAAAAGAAAATAGCGTGGTGTCTTGAGAGTAAGCACTTTTAAGCAGTAGTAGCGGGTGTGCTTCTGTGCTTTAGCTAAAGTGTGCGCAAAGCTAAGCGGCAGTGCGCATGCGTGAGCATCGCGCAAACCAGCGCTAACCCGCTTACAACTGCTTAAATGTGCCTTAGTCACTCTGAATGACAAGGCCTGTAGTTTTCTCAGCAGCAAAATAAAATACCTTCGTCAGTCTCGAACCCAGGACCTTGGAAACACTAGTCTGCATGACTTACCACTAAGCCATGACTGCTATACAAGAACATTGTGCTGAAATAAATATATCATAAAATAGTAGGAATTGCTGCCCAAACAGATTTAGCAAGCATTACAAGCTGTGAATGTAAATGGAAAATAGGAAAGCCATAGCAACACATTACAGGAAAGACACCTAGCAGGCATACAAGGAGTGAGTGTAAAGGCCAAATATTGAAGCCATAGCAACAGATTGCAAGAGCCACTGCTATATACCAGTTACACCACAATCCCCACAGGAAAGCACACACACACATATACACACAGTATTACTAGTCGTAGGTGTCAGTTTACATACACACGGAGAAGAGGACACTGGAGGAAGGAATACTCAGCTTACAGAACAACATGCATTGCAGTGTCTACAACACAGCCTGAAATATGAGAGACATACCAACCCTTACACTCACAGAACAGTGTCCACAGCAAACCAGCATGGTCCCCACCCTGATAATCTGAAAGGGCTACGCCTACCTAACAGACCTTTTTATAGCACTGTCCTGTAATCACAGTGAGAACTGCAATCACTACACAACAGGCTGCATGCAATTAGTAAATGCTGGCTAACAATTGGTGCAGAGGCCATCACATGGACATGTGCAGATACCTACAAAAGCATCCTGCACTCCCAGTCCACACATGCAATGCTTTCATTGCACCCTCTGGAGGTAGAGACAGAGAGAGAGAGAGAGAGAGAGAGAGAGAGAGAAAGAAAGAGAAAAAAAAAAAAAAAAAAAAAACAGTAACAACAAAACAAAGAGGCTGACAGCAGGCCAAGTAACTGCAAGCCTATGCAAACAGCTGCAACAAACACAGGTAATGTAAAGTACTACTATAATAGTCTACATACTGTGAAACCTCCAGATGTGTTATTGGTCTGTATCTATGTATATGAAGATGTGCATAGGGCCGGGGACATACTGCAACTGTCACTGAAGGCTCTACATACATATGTATGTGAAGGTAGCTATGTGCACATAGCAATGTAGGTTGTAGTGCAATGTACAAGTAGGTTGTACAGTAATGGATGTTCATCAGTACGTTACTGTGTGTATACATATGTGGAACTAAAAAGGAGTATATATATATATATCTAACATGTGTATACGTATGTATATCGAGATATGTATGTATATATATATATATATATATATATATATATATATATATATATATATAGTATGCATATGTGTATACATAGATAGAGAGGGATGTAGAAATACATAGACATATATAGTTTCACAGTGTCATAGTTTAGTACTAGGCTATCTGCAGACAGTGTATAGAATAGATTTAGAAAATTGCGCCTCTGTATAGTAGTGACACAGTGAAGACCCCCGTACATAATAGAATTAGTTTACTGTATCTCTGTCTAGTAGTGACACAGAGATGACCCCTGGTGTAAACCTATGATCTCCCATCCACTCGTCAAGAATTCACATGAAGAGTGTCAGTGAGGGTCTCTGCCTAGCATAAACTGGGATCCTGTTCCACAGTATGGGAAGCCTCTGAGTTATGGATCTGTCCCTACAGCATGTCCTATTCATATGTGTGCTGAGGTTTAAATCTGTAGCTGTTGTGGTTCTGATGGATTTGTATTGTACGAGGCGGAACATGTCCATCAATACCTGATTGGACATGGCCTTGTACGTCAGGCACAGAGCACCCCTAAGTAGGAGGTATGCTACGGAATAGAGCATGAGTTTCTTTAGTCTGGTAGCATATGACATTTGTTGTAGACCCCTGATCCTCCTGGTGACGTACTTATGGGGTCCCCCCTAGCTGTTGCAAGTGCCAGGTGAGGTACATGCCAAATGGGGCATAGTACACAGTCATGGGCCTGATAAGGGAGGAGTATAGGGGTACAATGACCTCTTTTGATCTGGATGTGAATCCCTTCATGATAAGGTGGGCAAGGTAGGAAGTCTATCAAACCACCTTGGCAACGTGGGTGTCAAATGAGAGGTCAGTATTGATTACTGTCCCCAGGTCTCTGATTACTTTGTCTGTACTCAGTGGGTTACTGTCTATGTGATAATATGTGGGTACCTTGTCCATCTGAAAGGGTATGACTATACATTATTTGGCATGCAGTTTAAGGCCATGACTCCGGCACCAGTTGTCGGTTTCCGTGAGGCCTTTCTGTAGGATGTATGTGTCAGCTGGTGTATCGACTATGGCGCCTAGTATGCAGTCATCTTTGAACATTGTCAGCCACTACTGTCCCATGTTTGCTTCCACATCTGAGAAATAAATTCCGAACATGAGCGGTCCCAGGACAGAGCCCTGTGGGACACTACTTGTGACTGGCTCTGAGTCTGACATGGCACCAGTGAGTTTGACTTTAGGGTTTCTATCCGTTAGCTGGTTTGCAACCCATCTTGTGACATATGGATTTACATTTAAGCTGTTGAGCATGTCTATGGTGCCAGAGTGGGGTATTGTGTCGAAAGCCGTAGGCAAGTCCAGGTAGGCTGTATGGACTGCTGTGCCCTCGCCAATGGCTCTAGTGACTTATTTGAAAAGGTCAACCAGATTCATAAGGCAGAATCTGCCATCTACAAAGCCGAACTGGGTGGGATCAAGTGTCTGTAAGTCCCCAATGTCTCTGTGTATGAGTTCCATAATGATTCTTTCCATAGCGTTGCAGACCAGGCTGGTTAAGCTTATGGGGCGGTAGTTACCAGGGTCTGTAGAGGTGCCTCCTTTATGGAGTGGGACTACTGTTGCTGTATGCCAGTGTCCAGGTACATATGCTGTAGTAAGGCTATGGTTGAATAGCATTTTATGTGCGGGTTTAGCTCCTCTTGGAGTTCACGTAGCATGCAACCTGCGATACCGTCGTGTCCCATTGATGCTGTGTTTACAGCTTTGCTGAGGGTGGTTCTCAGCTGGACATCTGAGATGACAGGAAGGTTACAGTCAGCTGGGATAAGTAATTCCTCATGTGGGGGTGAGGGAGGGGAGAAATCTGCACTGAACCTGTCTGCCAGAATGCTGGCAATATCTGTGTGTTCAGTGTAGCTTTTGTCACTGTGAACTAACTCTGAACATATCTGAGGGTTTCCACCCAGGTGTCTAACATAGCAGAAGAAGGCCTTGTGGTTATCTGTAGTGTCCATAGCGATGTCCCACTCATTGTTGGCCTTGCATGCTTGTATGAGAGAACGTATCTTTCTACTAGTGCTGATCAGAGATGCCTTATCTTTATGGAATTCTGCTCTGTTGTGCAGTAGCTACCTTCTGTTGTTATACAATTTGTTCACGGCTGGGGACCACCAGACAGGATGCCTGCCCTTGGTGGAGAGGGTCTTGGTTTTATTTGGGATTGCATGATCCATGCATTCTTGGAGATGTCCGTAGAAAGCATTTGTGAAGGACTCTGCATTGTGGGATGTGGTTTCCACTGGCCCAGTGGGCTTAAAGGATACCAACTCAGTTGTAGGAAGTGTAAAGTCGGCATGTGAGAGGTTTCCCACTGTAGTCTTTTGTGTTGTGGGGGAGGTGGGATATGTATATCCAGGGTGATTAGTCTGTGGTCAGATGTGACTAGTGAGGGGTATACTTCTGGTGTGTAGCACATTGTCACCATGTATGTGATGATCAGGTCTAGTATATTATCTCCCCTTGTGGGAGAGGTGACTAGCTGTTTCATTTCACTTGACATAGTGAATTCCGGGAACCTTTGGGCTAGGGTGTTTGGGCTAGAATAATGCACCCAGTGTATGTTAGGGTAGTTGAAGTCTCCCAATATGATGGTGTGTGGTGGGACATTCATATCCTCCAATATCTTCAGGAAGGCTGACTGTGGTTCCTGAGATTGGGAGGGTGGTCTGTAACATGCTACCAGTTGTATAGCAGGTTTGCCTACGGTTATTTGCACCTGGATGGTCTCTGATGCTTCATGTGTTGCCACTAACCTGGAGGTGTGGGTGTCCTTCATGAATATGGACACTCCCCCTCCCTTTTTGTTTTGGCCTGAGTTTTGGGGCAAAAACGCATGATACGAGGTATAGCCTGGTACCGCTGGTGTGCTCTCAGGAGCCTTGAACCAGGTTTCACTTACTGCACAGACATCGAGATTGGTAGAATATGTAATTACAGATATATGTATTACACACATACATATATAGATATATGTAGATACATATACATACACAGATAGATCTGACTGACAACAGATATGTCTGTATATGACTATCTCTCTCTCTCTGTCCCAACCCCTCTCACTCTCACTCTCCCTCTGCTGTCTCTCTCCCCCTCTCTCTCCACATCTATATGTATATAGCTACATCTATATATACATATTATATACATATATACAAACATATATATATATATATATATATATATATATATATATATATATATATATACAGATATAAACATATCAATATAGATATATATACATATATATATATATATCTATATATATATCTATATATATATATATATATATATATATATATATATATATACTGTGTGAGGCACATGTGTGCAGATGTATTGCAACAGGTGCCTGGTGTCAAAGGCATGGAGTGAACACCAGTGTGGATACTGGAAAACCATACCCCATTCAAAAACACTGACACCAGTAACCACCACATATGTGCATGCCTGCCCACCACTGCATGTGTCAGGGGTGAACAGGGGCAACAAGTGTACAATAGGCTCCCCATTGATATACACAGTGGCACACTAGTCCTGTAATACCTGTACATGGAGGGTGTCAGCGGACATGGTGAGTCAGCTATGGACATGTAGGTCACTGTACCCCTCTACACCCCACAATGTCCTACATGGTATGTACCTCCCATGACAGCTACAGATATGAAGAAAGACACAGACATATTCAAGTAACTGTGTCAATGCACTCAAACACAATACCTATGCAGAGTGACTGACAAGACCACAGAGCGCACACAGACTACCTACATAGAGGTTACCACTGCTGGATATACATAGTTTGGTCACACCCATGACAGTTGTCTAACAACCATGGTAACACCTCCAACATCCACAACACAAATTACCTATGTCTGTCGTCCTTGTCACTGCAGTATAGAGCACATGGTGGAGGTACAGGACCCTACCCACAGATACGACATACCCTGTAGTAAACCACACAGAATTAAGAAGCAAGGCTCCCCATGAATAGATGTCAGACATTCCCCCCTGCTGAATGCTATGCAGATAGGTAATATGCCATATGAGTCACCCTGTGTAACTGTTTGTAAGGAGCAGGTACGATCATAACACATGTGTCACAAGGGGCAGGGTAGCATAGCAGTATGCTGCTGTAGGCCCAGGGCCAAAAGCACACTACCTACCTAAGACACAATGCACACCCATGAACACATTGCGAACAAAATATGTGAGGTGGAATGAGTGTGCCAGTGACTGGGTGCATGTTATGTACTGGTGTGATTGCTCACCATGACTGTCTGTCTGTCATGGTAGTGTGTGTCCTTGGTGTGAGGCCAGAGACAGATGTGTGAGGTATTGCGATCAACACATACTACATTGCCATATGTTGTGCTGTGTTACCCTGTATGTCACTGTGGTGTAGGTAGGGGTATGACAAGTAAGAGTAGTGTGCATTACCAGTGAAATATGTAACGTGCATTGTGTGCAGTGCATGGGCTGATAATGTTCCCCATACAGTACCTTGATACAAACCCCCAGTGTGAGGTTGTGCATTGTACCTGAACCAGTGTGCTGACTGCTGCAGTATACTAGTCTGTCATATGGAGTGTGCCAGGTACTGTTGCACAGTTGTCGGATGAGCACTGATATCTGGTCATTTACATGTGTATCCCCCAATAGACAGACAGATGCTATATATGGTGGTTAAGTTATATCACTACAGTCAAGTATTATGTGTATTATGTGTGCCATAGTTTGCTGACAGATATTGCTGACATATTTTCCTTCTCCTTTTCAGGGCTATGGTTCACCAGCGGAACCCTGTGTACTCCGCAGCAGAGGAGGAAGAGATACACCAGAGCCTGGTGCGGGATTTCACAATACTCTTTTCCCGCACCAGCCAGAACCAGCAGGAGAGGGCTGCACTGTGGCAAGACCTGGTCCATCGGGTAAATGACATAGGCACACATAACTGGACATATGAGCAGGTACGCCATCACTGCAGTGATTTAATTAGAAATGTCCATCAGCGTGCGTCGGATATCCACAGGCAGCAGCTTGCCACAGGTGGTGGGGTGTCTAGACATCCCCCCTCACCAGACTGGAGGGACTACTCCTAAGTGTTGTGGCTCCAGCCCAACAGCAACAGCAGCAGCATATATGTGTAATGATGGAGGCTGGAGCCACCCAGTAGCAGGACACGGAGCGTGCAGGTAACATGCCATGTGTATAGTTGACCGTTCTGTACACTGTTAGGTTATGCATGTGTGCGGTGTGTCCTCGTTTTGTAGCTGTAATCTTGGTAATTATTGTGCAAGAGTGATATTCTCAATATCAGCAGTAGACCTGTGGAAGCTAACTGTTGCACTATTGAACTGTATCATACCCACAGTATCAATGGCACAGTTGTACCCACTGACAATAAATGTCTCTTTTCTGCAGGTCCCTCTGGTGTAACAGCAAGGCAGCCTATCCATGCTGGTGAGTGTGTAATACCATTACCTTCAATACTCTTGATACTAACAGTAATAATAGGCTGAAGCAGTAGTGCTATGTGTTTGATTGCAGGTGTGTTTGTGTCTGTTTGTTGATATCTCATATACTGAGGTGTGTGCATGTGTGCATGTGTGCATGTGCCCATGTGTGCATGTGTGCATGTGCCCATGTGTGCATGTGTGCATGTGCCCATGTGTCCATGTGTGCATGTGTGCATGTGTGCATGTGCCCATGTGTGCATGTGTGCATGTGTGCATGTACCCATGTGTGCATGTGTGCATGTGTGCATGTGCCCATGTGTGCATGAGTGCATGTGCCCATGTGCCCATGTGCCCATGTGTGCATGTGTGCATGTGTGCATGTGCCCATGTGTGCATGTGTGCATGTGTGCATGTGTGCATGTGCCCATGTGTGCATGTGTGCATGGGTGTGCATGTGCCCATGTGTGCATGTGCGCATGTGTGCATGTGCCCATGTGTGCATGTGTGCATGTGCCCATGTGTGCATGTGTAAATGTGTGCATGTGCCCATGTGCCCATGTGTGCATGTGTGCATGTGTGCATGTGTGTATCAGTGGTGACATTGTGTACACATTGTAAACTGTGCTTCCTGTCTTACTCCCACAGGTTCTGGTGCTGCTCTGGTGTTGTGCAGCAGGGAACCTGAATCAGCTGCTGTGGATAGTGATAATGATGATACCTGTGTAATGGCACAGGTAGGTGTGCCAGGGTCCGTCATTGGTCAGCCAATTGACACTACACAGCTGTCGACCCCATCAATGCACACGGTCATCCTGCCAATACATCCTTTGTCACCAATGTCCCTAGGTGTTGGACAGGATACAGTGGGCATTGACCAGGGTAATGTGGTATCGGTGGCACATGCATCCCCACACAGCAGCCATGGCCAGGGTCCTGACATGGTACCACACAGGCAGACGTCCAGGGGTTCTCGTGGGAACATCCGTGGGCGTACCGCCCCTGTCAGACGTGCCCACAGAGGTCTTTCAACCTCAGCTATGTTTCGAGCTGTAACGCAGGCACAGTCACGTATGGAACGGTACACCAGACAGGGTCTGAGGGAGATAAGAGCATGTCGCACAGCTATGAGTGACAGTATGCGTGATGTTGCGGCTGCCATCCGTAACTTCACCGAGGTCATTGACAGACGTTGGGGGGACACATTAGATCTGTTCCACAACTACATGTCCATGAGCCAGGGCAATGGTGGACAGTTGAGATGTCGACGTGGCCGTATGCCAGCAACAGCAGCAGCTGGCAGCCGTCGCGGACAACAACAGGCCCGCGGCCGCTCACATAGTGCCAGCAGCAGCCCCAGCAATGCTGGGTCTGTGCTGTCATCAGACCGCCCCAGGAGACCACGTGCACGTGGCGCTGGACAGTCCCAACAGGGACCTGTCTCCAGTCACCAACCACCTGCTTCTGATGACAGTACCCAGTCTGGCTTAGTACCTGATACGGTCCGTAGCACCCCTGCCAGGTACAGGTACCATGTCCATGGCCACAGACAGTGATCTGTATGACCTGGCAGGTACAGTCTGTGGCTGTCCACAAACACCTGTATATGGCAGCCATGAGGTGGGACTGTGTGCATGCATACACACATGCAAAGTGATAACACCTAGGGCTACCGCATACACACACACACAGCATCAACATTGCCCCATCTTGTACTGCTGTCCCTCACCAACACACACACACATACATGTCAATTGGTTGTATCAGTGGCAGACTCAGGCATACCAGGTACACACCCTGTGCATATGATGAAACTGTGCCACCTCCTGCAATCTGTAACATTGGTGCAGGAACAGGTTAACATGGGGCTGATGCACAGAGTGACTACATAGAAGTGTTGTAATAGTACGATGTTGACAACAGTACAGTGTAATGATATCATTGTGGGTATATACCAGCATGCCTGATGCAGTTACAGTATGAATGTCATTGTATTGTTTTGTACACCCATAGTAATTACCATAGTGTACTGTCTGCACATCTTTGCATACTGGTGGTGAGGCTGTGAAGAGATGGCCACCTACATAGGTAGCACAGGGGATACGACAATGTACATATTGATACTCAGTGATGGTCATGTCAACTGCGAGTTGCATGCTGTCCACACTCGACTCTGCAATGAGGATGTTTGAGGATGTTGATATCTGTACAGTACTACACAAAAGGTTCAAGGCTCACAAGAGCACACTAGCACTACAAGGTCACACCTCATACCATGCATGACAGCACCATAACACAGAACTAACTATGACAGGAGGGAGAGTCTCCATACATGTCAAGGATACTGTGGTGCCAGGACAGGTAGTATACATCATACTAAGTCTGGAACTGCTGAGTGAGGGCTCATTGTCTGTTATTTGACATGTGTATTATTACAGGTATGAGCACTTGGGTATCAGGCCAGTTATTCAACATTACGAAGGTACGTGGTCTATACACTTGTGGGTGGTGTGGCTGGACCCAGCCCATCTGACCTGTGAATGTCTGGGTACAGGCTTATAGTGCCTGCATATATGCACTGTTACCTACTGGAAGTCATACACCTTGTTTGTTGTAGCATAGTCTACATACAGGCCTGCTGACTGTAGCTTTGTTTGTATGCATGTTTGCTTGTTATGTTCCTGAAACACTGATTCCACCTGCAGTGTAGATTTACAGTGCCTCTGTGGATCCCTAGTGACATCTGTATTGCTTACTGTACTGATGTCCATGTCTCACTTGACAGAACGTCACTGTTTGTCCTGTTTGCATGTAGGTTGCCTGTAACACATTGCATATGACTTACCTCACATTTGCTCAAGACAGCATTCATATATGCCAGCACTAACAAATCAGGAGCACTACACCCTCACATACTCACCTTGAGTACCTTGTTCCCCATTGGCCCTATGTGTCGTTACTTAGTATGGGATTCACAATGCTATGGTAGCATGTGCAAAGGTCACCTGTCAATCTACTCTCTGGTCCAGTTGGTGAATCTGTGAGTCATGTGGCAATGTTACAGCTGCCTCATGTACACAGACAACCCTTTCCCCTTCCCATACACTTACAACACATGTGAGAGATGCAACCACATAGCCAAACTGGGGGATAAGCTCTCTTAACTCAGCACTGGCATACCCTGTCAGGTGGAGTGGGATACTACAGTGAATACAGTACCAGTCTCCCATAGACCTGCCACGACCGCAATCCAAACACAGAAACACACAGGTACATTATTGGACTCTCAGAATAGCATCCTGCCTGAGCAGCTGACACCTGTAAAGCAGACACACAAGCAAACGTTAAGCCAGAGCAGAGCACATGCAACACATAGCTCACAAAGCCTGTGTGCCAAACAGTCACAGGCCATACGGCTTGACAACACACATGCTACAGTTGTATGAGGTACCTCTATCGTCAGGTACACTGAGGTCCTGCTCACCAGGCTGAACAAGGTGAAGGCCATGCTGAGATATCCGTCGGGCACTATGATCCACCACATAACACAAGCATATCGGTCACTCCAAGGCATGTAGAAGTATGACTCAGTCATTGTCTGTGCCAGTGTGTATGACCTCTGACGCACCTCCTCGGACTACATGTTAGGCGACATAGAGGGGCTGTCTGAGCTTGTGGCACAGGCTGGTATAACCCTGACCTTGAGTAGCATCTTACCCTCACCAAGAATGCTGCCACAATATGTAGACAGGATGATCAGTTTCTGCAATTAACGTATGTTTCGGTGACATTCAAAGGGGATCCAATGCCTGTCAGTGTGGGATTACATGCTGGACAAACCACATTGCTTTGCTTGGGACAGCTTGCACCTGTCACCCATGGGCCATTGTATATTGGCAGAGGCTGCTGCTACACACATAGTACCTTTGTATGCAAGGCTGACATTACATAGCCATCTACTCAGGTATCACATGGGATAGGACACTAATAGAAATGCTACTCAACAGCAGCAGTGTAAACCTCAAGATGCATGCAGTGGAAACTGTCCTTAGCATGGGGTACAGCAATATCTGTGCAGTAACAGACTCCTGGTACACGGCTCCCAGGTGCACCCCATCACTGCCAGGTCATACCTCATACCATGCTTGTCGTCCCCTACACATGCACCAAACCAGAACAGGGGGGATGTATCCAAAGGCACCTCAGATACACACACCCCCAGTTGGTGGCACAGCACAAAGCATCAGAGCCTATCCATGTGCAACTAACAGTGGGTTAGACTGCCTTTAGGTTCATAGCCTGGCACACACCACCCTCCCATACCCAGGAAACCCACTTGACCTTCCTGACAACACTGGGAATATGACGGTCTCTACAAACACCATTATATGGGTGGACTGCAACTACCCAAACATAGAGTGTGAGCATTACTCTAGCTCCAAGACCCTATCTGAAGGGTTCTTAGCATTCATTCCCTGCATTGCTATGGAACAACTTGTTAACACTCCCACAAGAGGTGACAACATGCTGCACCTGTTCATCACCAACATGTGGACTATATGCTCCAGACCAGCCATGTATCCCTCGCTGGTGGGATGACACCATCTACAACCCACACTGTATATTCACATACCACATGCAGCCCCTGCACAGAACACCACAGTCATACAGTTGTCTAATGCATATTCCATGTATTCACATGAGGCAGGCTTCGGACATGGGAACTATTGCAGTTCCCAGGTACATATGTGTAGGTGGCACACACATACATCATGTGTGCATTGACATTACTGATATAATGTATGTCGTGCAATATTGGGAACAACAACCCACACACATGGACAAACTGTGTGACAAAGATACACATGGCGTTTGTAGGATACAAACCCCTACCTAACTATGTTAGGTCACTTGTGAGAGACGCAGTAGCAGAGTGTGCTATTTGCATTACTGGGAGGATTGCTTTCTCCTGCTGTACTTATAGGGTGCTGACATCATCAGTGTTTAGACAGTGGAATATGCAGCATGTGTTGTGTAGTAATAGTTGCCAAAAGGGACATTTCTCTTCCATATAGAATTGCACACACACTACTCCTCCCCACACAGTCACACACACACACTGAGCACTTGCAGGATTCAAACCCCTACCTAACTATGTTATGACAGTTGTGAGAGATGCAGCAGCAGAGCGCGCTATTTGCATTACTGGGAGGATTGCTTTCTCCTGCTGTACTTATAGGGTGCTGACATCATCAGTGTTTAGACAGTGGAATATGCAGCATGTGTTGTGTAGTAATAGTTGCCAAAAGGGACATTTCTCTTCCACATAGAATTGCACACACACTACTCCCCCACACACACTGAGCACTTGCAGGATTCAAACCCCTACTTAACTATGTTATGACACTTGTGAGAGACGCAGTAGCAGACCGCGCTATTTGCATTACTGGGAGGATTGCTTTCTCCTGCTGTACTTATAGGGTGCTGACATAATCAGTGTTTAGACAGTGGAATATGCAACATGTGTTGTGTAGTAATAGTTGCCAAAAGGGACATTTCTCTTCCACATAGAATTGCACACACACTACTCCCCCACACACAGTCACACACACACTGAGCACTTGCAGGATTCAAATCCCTACCTAACTATGTTATGACACTTGTGAGAGACGCAGTAGCAGAGCGTACTATTTGCATTACTTGGAGGATTGCTTTCTCCTGCTGTACTTATAGGGTGTTGACATCATCACTGTTTAGACAGTGGAATATGCAGCATGTGTTGTGTAGTAATAGTTGCCAAAAGGGACATTTCTCTTCCACATAGAATTGCACACACACTACTCCCCCCCACACAGTCACACACACACTGAGCACTTGCAGTATTCAGACCTCTACCTAACTATGTAATGACACTTGTGAGAGACGCACTAGCGGAGTGTGCTATTTGCATTACTGGGTAGTATTGCTGCTCCTGACATATGTATAGTGTGCTGACATCATTATGTATGAAGAGGTATGTACATCTGTTACTATCCAGCAGTACAGGGGAGAGCATATCTATGCATTAACTTTGCACAGGCACAGTGGCCTACTGTACTGCGGAGGCAGATGCCAAATACACTGTGGATAGCCTTCTGTATTCCCTACGGACAACAGCCTAGTATTGCACTCTATGGCCATATGTTTACCTGTCAGATGCAAGTATCTGTTGCTCATATACTGTTTGTGGGTCTTTATTGCCATAGCCTTCCCTATTTCTATGAACAACTTGTGTACTGTGGACGATGTTTGCATATGAGTGGGATCCAGTACTTTACTTATGTCTCTGTTGTAATTTCACTGTCTGCACTGGGCAGATTTCTGTATTGTGGGAGGTTCCTGTATTAACACATACAAATGCCAGGTATGTGTGTGCAACTGCTGAACTGTGACATGGCCTAAGTGTGTGAGCATGCCCAGTTCACAGTTTCTATGGCTTCTTGACTGACACGTCTCATTTATCTAAGTGTGCGAGCATGCCCAGTGTGACCTTTCCTTATGTTGGGATCTGTGGTCCTCCACATTTGTGTTTGTGTGTTGACGCCATCTATATTTCACATGTACAGTTGAGTGTTGGACATCAGGTTGTGTTCTTACTGCCCAACTGCTTTGTGTCTGAACCTAACAGGCATTATGCTGTGCCTGCAGGGTCGCCATGGGATAGTTTGCATACAGTTGTCAACATCCTTTCCTACTGACCAAACAGTTGTATTGCTGTATAGTGTACTGGTGCAGTACTTTCACTGTGGTGGACAGTATCATTGGTTTCAGTCCTATCACTGCTTGTAATATTTATAGTGAGCACACCAGACTGGTTGAGGGCCAGCTGTGCAGATATGACTATGTTGCATTTTGTTGAGATATGGACAGCATAGTACATGATTGTCCGACATTGTTAATGTATTCCACAGCTTGTGTGGACAGTGACAAATAATGGCCATGTGCCCTAGTCCATTTGTAATGCTAGTCAGAGAGTGTTTGTCCTTCAACACACATTTACTGGTGTTTGCCATGACACATGTCAAGGTTAGTGTGCTGTGCCTCTGTCTACCCGTGACATACAGGTGATATCCAGGGTACACCTACCATCTCCCATCCAGTCATCATTATTCCTCTGGATGACAGTCAATGAGGGACTCCCTGGATAACCTGTACTGGGAGTGTAGTTGTGAGTGGAGTGAGCTTCTGGGTTATGGACCAATTGGTACAGCATGTCCTGTTTATGTCTGTGCTGGGGTTCAGGCCTGTCAGCTGCATAGGTCACCAGCATTCAGATTTTACATGGTGCCAAATGTCCATTGATACCAGCTTGGTCATGGCTTTATACATCAGGCAGAGTTCACCTCCAGCCAGGCGGTATGGCACTGTGTGGAGCTGCAGTTTGTTTAATCAGGCAACACATGGCATCTGTTACAGCTCTGCGATCCTCCTGGTGGGGTATTTGTGGGGTCTTTCCAGTTGATGCAGGTGTCTGCTAAGCTACAACCCTGAAGGGCCATTGTACACAATTGTGAGGCTGCTGATGGATGACTGGAGAGGCACATTGACCTACCCTGACCGAGCTGTGCTTACCTTCATGATTAGGTGGGTATATGGTATGTTTCTGTAACCACTACAGACACATGGTTGTCACATGCAGGATATCTATCACCTTGTGTCCCCAGGTCTCTTATTGCTCCTGATGTACTTACTGGGTTAACACCTATGTGGTAATTTCTGGCCATGTACTGTGTTTCCAGAGGGGATGACTATACACTATTCTGCATTTAGCTTATTGACATGGCTGTGGCACCACTTGTCTGTTTCTATGTGTGCCTTTTGTAGGTTGCTTGTGTCAGCTGGAGGGTCCGATATGGTGGGCAGTTTGTAGTCCTCTGCGAACCTGTTCAGACAGAGTCCTTACATGTTGGCCTGTACCTATGTGACATATATAGCATACAAGAGATGTCCCAGGACCATGCCTTGTGGGATGCCAGTTGTACCTGGTTTGCAGTCTGACATGGCTGCAGCATGTCTGACCAAGTCAGTTCTGTCCTTGAGCTGGTTTGCAACCCATCTACTTGCATAGGGGTTTGTAGTTAGGCTGGTGAGCTTATCTGTGCTGCCAACTAGTGTATTGTATGGAAGGGTTTAGCAAGGTCCAGATAGGCTGTGTGATCCACATTCCCCACATCAATGGCCTTGGTGCGTGTTTCACATGAGTCTGACATGTGTAAGGGGCAGGATTTGCCCTATGACAGCCACACTGGGTAGGGTCCAATGTCTGTAGGTACCCAATGTCTTTATTCCTGGGATCCATGATCATCCTCTCCATTACTTTGCCAACCTAGATAGTCGGGGTTGAGGGGTGATAGTTTGCAGTATCCATTCAGGCACACCCTTTGTGGTGAGGGACCACTGTTGCTGTACACTGCTCTTTGGGTACATATCCTGTGATAGGACTGATAGTGCGCAGTACTGCTATTTGGTGTTCCATTCTTCTTACAGTACTTGTTGGACACAACCCAGGACACCATCTGGTACCACTGATGCTGTGTGCTGTGCTTTGTAGATGCTGGCTGTTACCTCAGCATCTGCAATGTCAGGGGGCCAGCACTCTGCTGGGATAGATATTTGGCAGTTAGGTGCTGGAAGGGAGTTTGCAAAGAATCTGTTGGGTAGGATGTTGGCAATGTGTGTGGGTTTGGTGTATTGTTTGTGATATTAGAGTGCTGCAGAGCATATCTGTGGATTATCACCATGGTACCTACCATCAGGTAGGACAGCTGTGTGATAATCCTTTGTGTCCTGCACAATTTGTATCATCATAGGTTCATAGGTTCATACTAGGCTATCTGCCCTGGCCTTGTTTGAGCATGGACAGACTGTGTGTGAGTTTCGACACCCCTTGCAATGTGCATATTATGCCCATGTAGGGTTTACTTTACTAGATGTGACACAGGGATGGCCCCCAGTGTACACCTACTATCTCCCATACACTTCACCAGATTTCTCTTGTTGAGTATGAGTGTGGAGCTCAGCCTATCATGGACTGTGATTCTGTTCCAGAGTGTAAGGAGCCTCTGGGTTATGGATCTGTCCCTCCAGCACATCCTATTTATCTATGTGTGGAGGTTCAGACATCTCACTGTGGTGTCTCTGCTGGATTTGGGGTTTCTGCAGTGGAGCATGTCCATTCATTCTGGATTGGACATGGCCTTGTACATCAGTCATACATCACCTCTGACTGGGCAGTATGCTTGTGAATTGGGCTGTGGTTTCTTCAGCCAGGCTGCAGATGTCAAATGTTTGGACCTTTTAACCTGTTGGTGAGGTACATTTGGGGTCTTTATAACTGCTGCAGGTGTAAGGTAAGGTACATCCGAACTGGGGCATTGTTGTCACGTATGGGCCTGATAAGGGAAGAGTATGGGGGCACAGTGACCTCTCATGATCTACATGTGCATCCTTTCATATTAAGGTGGGCAATATAGCAGGTCTTCCTGGCCACCTTGGCAATGTGAGTGTCATATGACAGGTTACCGTCCACTTGTGTCCCTAGGTCCCTGATTACTTCTTCCATACATAATGGATTGCCACCTATGTCATACTTTGTGTGTGCCTTGTTTGGTATTTGTTGAGACATTCATACTCTGCATTGTCTTCAGGAAGGCTGGCTGGGGTACCTGGGTTTGTGAGTGTGGTCTGTAGCAGGCTTCAAACAGGGACACGGTTTGAGCCAGTGTTATTTGCCCGTGGATAGTTCATGCTGCTTCTTGCTGTGGTACCAACCTGGGGGTGTGGTTACCCTTGACAATTCCTGATAGCCACACTCCTATTGTAGTGTATTCCATGTTTTGGAGCTATAGAGCATGGTATGAGGCATAACCTGGTAGTATTAGGGTGCTCTTCTGGGCCTTGACCCAGGTTTCTGTTACAGAACAGGTATTACCATTCTCCATGCTGTGGTGGGTTTGGTCTGCATGCACCTTGCAGGTTAGACTTCTGGCATTGGGTAGCATTACATCCAGGTTGTTATCCCTTGTGCTACCTATGGTGGTGGGTTTGTGTTTCCAGCCTTACCTATTCAATGCACAGTGGGGGTGACAACAGCCTTTGCCAGTATCCACACAGCCAGGTGTGCTGGGTGCGTGCCATCCCTAGCAGGTGGGGCATCATGTCTTGCTCGGCATGTCAGCCCAGGCTGTCAGCCATGTGTTCCCCCTTGCTAACAGCAATACTTAAGCCAATTATTGTACTTGATCTTGTTGTCTTCATAGTGTGGCATCATGCTTGGTGAGGGTGAGATGTTAGGCAGGGTCTTCATGTTTGCATATACTAGATGCTGTTACATTGCTTAACACATGGCAATCATGCCTCAGGTGGTGCTGCAGGGCTGCCTCTGTCGGATGCACATACTACACTCCCTGTACATGTTTGAGAGCAGGTTGTGTCATGTTAGGCGTCCCTGTTACTATATGAGTGAGTCAGAGAGGGGTATCATTCCCAGGGTTCCTACTGAGCCAGTGTATGTGCTATGCGTTGCTTCTTTGCCAAGGCCAGGGCATACTGGGCACGCCTCCTTCTGCCTACTGGGGCAGGCTCAGGTTGTTCCTCCTCCGAGTCATGCTCTGCCTGTGATGGCCTTGGCAATGGTGGGGGGCTGTTTGTCCCGGCCCTATGCTGGTCTTGCTGCAGCTGTTTTCGCAGAATCATATTATGTAGCATTGCACATACCATGACAATTTGGGTACATGTAGTTGGTGAGTACTGCAAGGCTCCACCAGATGTGTCCAGGCACCGGAACCGTGACTTGAGCAGCCCAAATACATGCTCTATTACATTACGTGTTTGTGCGTGTGCCTCATTATGGCGTTCTTGTTCAGGTGTGTGTGCGTTTCTGATGGGTATCATCAGCCATGGCTCCAGTGCATATCCTGCATCCCCCACTAGGTGACCATGTGGGATGTCCCCATTGGCAAATGTCTGGTACAGCTGCGTCAAATGCCAGATATGGGAATCATGGTAGCTCCCAGGGCAGCCAGCACACACATTCATTATTATGCCCTGGGCATCACACACAACCTGGCAGTTGATGGAGGGGAAGCCCTTGCGGTTAATGTAGGCCCTACCCCACTCACCGGCTGGTGCTTTGATGCATATGTGCGTGCAGTCTATTGCACCCACTACCTCAGGGTATTCCACTATTTGCTGGAAGAGACGCATATTGCTGGCCAATACCTCACGGGCATTGGGGAAACATACATGCTCACCGACATGTGCTGACATGGCATCCAGGAACTGGTGCAGTACCCTGGAGGCTGATGCCTGTGATATCCCCATCATATCACCAGTTGGTCTCTGGAAGGTACCTGTTGCTAGTATTCTTAGGCCAACACATACCTTGGTTTCCACTGGGATGGGTTCCCCTCTGTTGGTTCTGTGTGTGAGGTGTGGCCTGTACAGCTCAACAATTTGCTGCAGGAGGTCTCTGTCCACTCTATAGTGCTCCACTATCTCCAGCTCATGTAACCCCTGGTAGGTGACCCTGGGCCTGTACACTCTTCTCCGTCTCCTCACTGTGGGTTGTCTGGCAGCATTTGCATTGTCACCACCCTCAGCAAGTCTCCTATGTCTCCTTATAACAGCTATGGCAGCCCCTAGCATGTTTGGTCTGAGTGCAGCTGTTTCAGTTTTCACTTCTACTAGCTTACACCTGTCTTGCAGTGTCTCTTGAGAGAAACATACTTCAATGCTGTTTGCAGTGTTTTAAGTGCTGGGCTGGGCTAGTATTCTGCCTGTGTAATTGCCTGCTTCTAATTGTTTTCACCTGCTAGCTCTACCAGTATTCCCTGCTAGCTTCCTACTATTTCTTCTGCTTCCTTTTTCCTCTCTGTTTTCTCAGGGGGGAGCAGCACGCATACCAACGAAAACACGCTCACAGTGGCTACCACGCATGCACACATGCTTACACAGACTAGAATCTGCTTATTCGGGTTAAAACACGCGCACACCAGTGCAAACAGGTTCATAGATCTTTACACAAGCTCCTACATGCTTACTCTGCCTTATACATGTGCACTCTGTCTTATTCGCGCCTCCCAGCACGCACACGCGCGCATGCACGCGCAGCAAGAAACGTTGGTGTTGGCCACAGTGTACACCTTCCATTTCTTGACTTTCCCATGCTTATCTGTTGACACTCCTCTTTTTATGCTGTGTGATTGACATCTTTCACATACCACTTTGCTCCAATGAGCTTGATTTCTTCCTGACATTCCCCCCTGTGATGTCACCTATCTCCTACTCTGTTACTCCCCCTTATCTAACTCTTACACTACACGGAATGTGCTCATTTGCTATGTGACAGTGTGATTCACTATCCTACCACTCATTTACATAGGATTGCCTATTAATGCTTAGTTACATGTCTTACACTCAGCTTCCCCCCTTAGCAACCACTAGACGGTGGCCATGTTGTTTTCGGTCTGCAAGTCCCTGCATTGCAAATCCATGCATTACATAAAACCCACATTTGTGGGTTTCAAACCTTTATTTTTATGTCTTATTTAGCGCAGCCCGTTTGTGCGGGGCTGCGCTGCGTTTAAACATTGCCGATCGCCAAAAAAAAAATTATTTTATTTCATGTTTGCATCGGGTTACCGTGCCAATGGCCACATATTTGGCCATTGGCATGCTGACTGCAACATATGCACACTTTATTTGGAGCTGTCATGGCTCCATTGTGTTATTTGCAGTAACGTACTTAGTTGTCAACTGAGTACATTTCTGTACCTAACACGAGTCTTACACGGGCTGGTTTCAGCTTCGTGGATCGCTAATCTAACTCATTTGCATGCCTTTCGGCTGCAAGTGAGGTGATTAGCATATCCACGCCCTGCCCATGTAAGAGTCGTTTTAGCTGGTCTCTTACATGGGATTTTGGGCTGTTCCTGGATCGCGATGGCTGCATGGAGTCTTACACGACTCTTAGACTCCGTGCAAGCCATCGTGAATCCTGCCCAAAGATTTATACAGAACAATTAAAACATTTACAGAATTTACATAACAGGAAGGTGCTCCATGCAAAATCCTAATAGGTATTGTTAAACCAGATCATATGTAGCAGGTGCCCATTATCTTCCCATGATCTGATAACATGCCATAAGAGCCACTTTTAAATAGTGATTTTGATACATTTACAAATTAAACCATTGCTACCTGAAAACTGTGTGAGACTTTAGTGAGCAATTTGTTGCTCAACATTATCATTGGGATAGTTACTTCCAGGAGGCTTCAACGTGTCCGGGTGCCAAATTGGACTGAGGAAGCAACCACTCAGATGCTGACTGCATATGCTGGAGTTGAGCATCACATGACAGCCAGACCACGGAACTTCATAATGATTGATATATGGAACTATATTGTGAGAGATCATTGACGTATGAGAATCTACTGGATGAGAGTGCAGGCTTGCCACTGCTATAATGACCTGCGTCGGAGAGGCACAGGCAAGCTTCATTGGAGGGTTGCAAGGTGTGGAGACAGTCAGTGGATACCTATGGTAAGTGTCACAATCCTAGATATACCTGAACATTCCTGAGGAATTCAGAGATATAGCTTAGACCCATACGTCAGATATATGCCTTTTAAAACTATTAAGTAGTTGTTCTGAAAATGACCTCATCTGGATAATTAAGAAGCCAAGGTGATTGTTTCCTTGCAATTATGGGTTTGATTCCCATGAGGTTTATTTGTTTAATTTCATTTACCATGTACATAATAATGAACTTTTTAGACGTTTCTGTTTTCCAACATATAAGGACACCAATTCACACATCCAGTATGGTTGTGTATCACTGTCACCTATACTTCTACAGTATCACCTAGTCTACCTGCCTATGTGTGAACACTATCTCATAAATAACTTTATTAGTCCATTCTGCTTTCAATAGTGAACAGTATTAGTAAGTCGCATTTGTTTAACACAAGAGTACTGCATGTCTGTCCAAACATATCTTCTGCGTTGTAAAACTTGATAATATCTGGCAGTTTTGTGGACCAAGAGGGCCTATAGTGTTTCTGTGTCAGATGTTTCCATATTTATCCATTATCTGCAGGAATACGAATGCACACACATGCAAAAGTAGTTTGTTAAAAAGGGAATGGTAATGGCTGTTAGCTCATCCTGTAAATCAGCAGGCCAACATGCATATATTTTGGCTAAGAGTGAGTTCCAATCCACAGAGGGGATAGCTCTCATTATACTTTGATTGTTGTGTCTGTCTAAAAGTTTTCAAAATCCTGTTATACATGCCTGCTTATAGATAGTAATGGTTATTTTGAACATGCCTATGACTACCTCATTTATTCATCAAACTTCTATGAATATCCCAAAATCTGTAATGTTTTGCCAACAGCACCTCTTTTACTACAGTTTTGTGTGTAAAGCTTTGAACATACTGGTATATTTCTGCAAAAAGAATGTGAAATATACTAACATTTGCAACAAGAATTTCATGTATAACTGTGTCATTGTTTATTAATTTGAATTCAACACCCTTCTCATACTTATATTTGGAGGGAGTGAGACAGTCAGATATACATTTGGACTGTATAACGTGGACACCCCCTAATATTAGGAATAATTTGAGGTTATTATCTGTACATATTTTATGTCCACCCACCCAAAATACATTATTGTGTATATGAGGTACAGCAATTTGCAGTTATTTGTTAACAACAGCTATGTGTTACATGACAGCATTCCACTCTCTGAGGTATGAAAGTTTTACAGTTGTGATTTTGTGTTTTTGTGTTGTGACCACTGTGATGACATATGTTCATGCTTGCAATTTTATTTTCATAAATGCACAGCATGTTGTTCCTGTAAAATGTAAGCTGTGATCCTTATTAGTACCCCATCTCTGCACATTCATATTTGAAATTCTTTTCACTGCATTTTCACCTTCAGGCAAGATGGATTAGTTAGGCAGATATGCGTCAAGGTTAAAGTGTGGATATAGCTTAGAGTTGCAAGTTTGAATCTCAAGTCCTCCAATCTGTGTTTGATCCTGTTCCAATATGCAAAGGACTGTGTATGCAACATTCCAGACTGTATATGGAGATTCTGCAAGGTTCTTCAATTACAATTTAGAGAATATGAGCTGAGCAATGTATATCAATGTTATCTTGCACCTAGATCACTCACATATGCTTTTTACTTTATGCAGGTGATGACGAGCATACTCGTAATTGTGCCCTGTGCATCAAACAGATGCACAGGCTGGAGAAGCAGCACAGGAAGAAAGGTATGTTGATTACTTTATCTGATTTTTGTAAATAAAAGATGTGTGATCATTGATTTAGACTTGTATTTTTGGCTTACCAAGTATACTACTTATAATGCAGGAATACCCATCATATGGGCAGCCCTCATTTTCTGAATGCATAGACCACCAATGTAACATTCACGTATGCGTCATGGTAATGATAATTTATTCAGTAACGGTACAGAATGCCTTCTTTGGCCTATGTTACATTTCCACATCCATTCCTTATTCACATAAATGCACACATTTCGGCAAATGGTGTATATATGCAATTATTTATGTATATCTCTGCACATATTCTTATCAGTAGAGAAACACCGTTATACTTTGAAACTATGAGCAGTCACTGACTTCATGTTAATGTGTTGTAATGTTACTCACAGGACTGTCCTTTGCTTGGTCATAACCAGGGTCAGTGACATATACACACAGGTGTTCATTCCACATGTTATTTTACATTGGCATGACAATATATATGTGTTATGTAATACCAGTTCTAAGCTTGCATACCTATGCCTGTTGCTGTTATATGATTGCACAAAACTGTGTGTAATTTATCCATGCCCATTTTTAATGACTGCCAGTGATATAATCTACCTATGTAACATACATTGGCCATTAACTTCAATGTACTTTTGGTTGACTTCAGTACCACCCTGTGTGGTGTACACATGCATTTCCAATGTGTCACTTTACATATTGTTGTCCTGCTTTATCGTTTGCCTACAGAGCTTTGATTACTTGTCTTCCTTAATGTGCACTCATGTTGTCCATCTTCCCTCCACCTTTGTAGGTATGTCATATATCTTGCACATATGCATGGTATATGTTCATTTTCATTGGAATTCTCATCCATTTTCATTTAGTTGTTTTGTTACAAGGTCAACTTGTGCCAACTTTATGACCATTATAAAGGTGCAGGACATATGCACACAAGTCACTGGCTACTTCTCGCAATACATCCTTGTTCTTGTTATACTTGTATGTTACATATTAACTAGTGTTGTTGTTGTTTGTCTTTCGGCTTTTTCCCGGTGAGGGGTCGCTACAGCGGAACTCCAGTCCACTAATGATTGGCAGTAGATTTTTACAAACGCCGAGGTGCCAGCTCGACGTTCAACCTAAAACGAAGGCATGCCCATTTATGCATGTCTTTCGAACACCCTTCCAACCGCGGGGAGGACATGCAGACTCCACACAGAAGGCACTCCCTGCACTCCAGCTGAGAATCGAACAGGAGAACCTCTTGCTGTGAGGCAACAATGCTACTGCTGCACCACCGCAGATTTACATATTAACTAGTGTACATTGTTAAAATTCATGTGCACAACCTGATATGGCTTACATAGAATTAATCATAGATTTGTGACCACATTGGTGTGTGTATGCATATGTTTATTGACATTGCTTTCAAATAATTTCGTGTTAGGCCAATGAATACATATACACCTACACCTGTGTGTTGCCTTTGACATGGCACATGTGACATGGATTCCATTATACTTCTATTTGGGTTGTGTACACCTGCTTGTGTAGTTAGCAGACAGTTTGCTGCTTTGCTGCAATACTGCTGTTTGGCACTGTGCTTGGTTGATTCCCTTTAACACACATGGTCAGAGGTTCTGTTCTGTCCTCTGCTGGTATTGTCTGACATTCTGGGGGCTGCATTTACTCATCTGTGATGTTGCTTGACTTACAATTGCACTGCTGACAGGTTACTTGGATACTGGATTATTTATCCAATATATAGTGTGATCCCTATTTATTACCCTACAACATACACCTGCCATTGGTCATACACATCCAGATATGACTACCACACAGTTTGCAACATGTCATGACATAATCATGCATAGGTACATATGCATTTCTATTTCCTTTTGTATCTTCTGTAAACATTGTATCATTGTATCTGCAGCTTTTCTCGTTGGGTCTCTGTTGAAAAAGGGCACCTGCCCTGCCAGACTAACCCGGTTAACAAATGGCAAATAAAATAAAATAAAATAAAACTTTCTACTTTTCACCCTGGCTGGTATGCATCCCCACCCTGTTTGTTAACTTTCCATTGCCCATGTTGGACAGTGTGCTGTCTGTGTAACTTACCTCTCCTTACTGTTTATTTACAACCTTTGTCGGTCATGTCTTCACCTTTCCTTCTATTCTTTAAAAAAAGAATGAAAGAAAGAAGATGAGGCCTATTCCCACTAAAAAAAGCCTATGCCCCTCTGACTGTTCCTCAGATTTTCCTATTCCAGCATATCTCTTGTGTATCCCTCTTCTTCACCCAAAAAATCCCAAAGGATCAGCATACCTACCCAATTCCCAGGCATGAAAATAAACTTATACATAAAATAGAACTAAAATATGACAGCATGGTACTGTCACATAAATGCTTGCAGTATTAATTACAGCATGGAAACAAACTTACATATAAAATAGAACTAAAATATGACAGCATGGTACTGTCACATAAATGCTTGCAGTATTAATTACAGCATGAAAACAAACTTACATATAAAATAGAACTAAAATATGACAGCATGGTACTGTCACATAAATGCTTGCAGTATTAATTACAGCATGAAAACAAACTTACATATAAAATAGAACTAAAATATGACAGCATCGAACTGTCACATAAATGCTTGCAGTATTAATTACAGCATGAAAACAAACTTACATATAAAATAGAACTAAAATATGACAGCATGGTACTGTCACATAAATGCTTGCAGTATTAATTACAGCATGAAAACAAACTTACATATAAAATAGAACTAAAATATGACAGCATGGTACTGTCACATAAATGCTTGCAGTATTAATTACATCATGAAAACAAACTTACATATAAAATAGAACTAAAATATGACAGCATGGTACTGTCACATAAATGCTTGCAGTATTAATTACAGCATGAAAACAAACTTACACATAAAATAGAACTAAAATATGACAGCATGGAACTGTCACGCAAATGCTTGCAATATTAATTACAGCAATAAATAAAAGCTTTAGAACTTGTTTTAGAAACATGGCATTCCTCACTGACAATGACCATTGCTTTTAATGTGTCATCATATCACAGATGTCCATTCAAGTAATTACTAAACTTACACAAAATGTTTATTTGTATTTCTTAAGTGAAATAGAGCATTGGGCCATACTACATGCCAGAAGAATATATAGTAAATGACTGAATGAAACATTAAGAACAGACGTTATCATAATCTGGTCTAGAGGCCTTAAGGAAGTACAGGTAATGAAATGAATTCAGAGCTATGACTTCAGACACAGATTTTACACAGCATAAGGAAAACAGATTGATGGCAATGGTTTTGCCTTCATAAATGAATGTGCTGCAGTCAGCATCATTATTTATTTTAAGACCTACCATGCTGAGAGCAGCAATATGTCATTGCATCATTAAAACCAAGTATGACAGTAACCTGCTATGGCCCATCATGTTCTGCACTTTCTGGTTTCCATAGGCTGTGTCATTATACCGTTTAAAATGCCTTTTTTAAAAAATCAGCTTAATTTGTCTGTCTTTACCTTAAGAGTAATGATCTACAAGACATTTTATCAAATTCAGAAGTACTTTGCAAAATATAGTACTGGATTCACTACTTTGCTTATTTTAACACACATAATTATAAATGTGCATTAGATTTTGTAAAGTGACCAATAATCAGTAATAGCAACAAAATCAGTGTTGTAGTTATCCCTTTATTTTTTTTTCAGATTAAATGGCATCTTCCCGCTGGAAGTATAGGAGAAGTTTACTATATTTAAACAATGCATGCAGTTACCAACCACACATGCTATTTTTCATTGATGATATAATTTGGAGCACTAGAAATGTACCTCAGGGCAATTCTAGCCATTGCTGTTACTTTAAATTTCAGCAACATAGTAAATTTAGTATTAGTTTTTTCTGAGTCCCACGATACTCACCTGTAGTCCAAATTTAAATTTAGTTTTCTTTAATGTAGAAATATCAGAAGATCTTCTTTCAGCTTTTCCCAGTTAGGGGTCGCCACAGCAGATCACCTGTCTGCTTTTGACTGGCAATAGAGTTTTACTGTGTCGAGTTGCCAACCAAGCACCCAACCTTCCATGGAAGGCACACACACACACTCAGGGCCAATTTAGAGTGCCCAATCCACCTACAGCATGTCTCTGGGATGTGGGAGGAAACCGGAGCACCTGGAGGAAACCCACGTGACCGCAGGGAGGACATGCAGACTCCACACAGAAGGCACCCCAGCCAAGGATCAAACCAAAGAACCTCTTGTTGTGAGATGACAATGCTAACCGCTGCACCACTGTCGCTGCCCTAGAAATATCACGAGATCATTGAACAATATTTTTACAAACCTTTAATTCAACTGACATTTCTTCATTTAATGAAGTTGAATGAGTGTATATAAAGCAGATTAGCTTCAGAATATTGTCCTCATATTGATCTAAATTTTGATAACTGTTATTAAACATGGTGGTATACAGAGAACTGCATGTCTTTTTGAGGAGTGACTGTTACACAGAATGATTGCTGTACTCAGAAGCTGATGCAGGACAGTGGATTGTGATAATTATCAACTTATAAAGGGAAATATGTAGAACTATTTACTGTTTTCAAAAAACAAACAAAATAAATATTTTTTATGAAAATATTTTACAGTGTTCAAAAATATAGAAAATGCTATCACCATGCACAGTGTCAAAAGCACAGCAGACAGCATAAATACACTTAGCATGGAATTCTAAAACATTCAGAATTGTGAAGAGCTTCCATCACCTACCAGTGGTACCCACAGAATAATACCTGTCCTGCCTCTTGTAGGACATTATATGGGGCACAAAGTATGTCACTGTCTACCCTGTGCTACTTTAAAGCTGAAAAGTCAATTGAATACAAGGTATGCAAATAACAGGCAATACGTTTCAGAATGTTCTACCTTACCTATTACTTATGTGAACTTGATGTCCACTGAGTCTGCTGAGGAAAGGCTGCTCATATCCACAGTTGAATATCATGGCAAGAGGTAGAGGGATACATACTGTGGGACTGTGGTATGGAAGTGCATTCTAAATCCACTAGGGTTTTTAAATTAAAATAATCTCCAGGATCTGGAGCAGATAGGGGATAATCTGATACCACTATGATTGACCACATACATGGCTGGCATCTCCCACCAGCTTCCCTTACCTGCACCATCTGCACATGGGAGCTGGTAATACAAGGTTTTAGTATGCATACCAGCAAATGCCCAATGAGTTAGTTCCCATTTACAGTGAAAGTTGTGTGCTACTATATCAGCCATTGGCCTCAATGGCCTATACCTTTCCCTTAGAAGATTTCCATTGGTGTGCAAAATTTCCAAGTGCCTTCACATTGCAAGTCCAGTTCTTGTTTTGTAATCGGGAATAGTGCTCCTGTTTCCCTCAATATCCTATGCATTTGGAGGGTTCCAAGAACACTTCTTCTGGAATCAGGAATAGTATTCTAGACAGCTTTCTTCAGTGGAGAATGTGCTTCTAATGTGACACATAAGCAGTTAGCTTGGACAGACTGTCCACAAGCCATTCTACATGTTAAACCACAATCAGTTCTCTTTTGCTCTCAGATTCTTTCAATCTCATCCAATTGTTGAAACACAAAAATAAAGATTTGTCAAGGTTTTGTCATTTTAGCTTATATAGTTTAACTTCACCAGACAGAAAAAAATGTATGGCCCATGAAGGTTTACTAAATTTCCAGATGAAATGCAATAGTTTCCAACAATCCTTCCTGATTCATCTTAAGACAACATCTTAGATAATGAAATATTTGTAAATGGATTAAGATATTTGAAGTATTAAGATTATGAAAAAAATGATTGATGCTACAATAAGCCTTTACTTTGTAATGCATCAATCATCAGTTCAGTATACAGAAATTTGAAATAGAAGAAAGATTTTCATTTTGGTTATTTGAAACAAACATATGTCATGCTTATGCATAGGGACACGACATTATACAATATGTGTTAAGACTTTGCACTGCACACACATATTCATAAAAGTGATCGTTCTTCTCAGTTAAAGGTAAACTACTTGCAGCAGTTTTTACGCAATTTTCTGATGGTTTTGTCTCTATATGCAGCTCAGCTGTTACACCAAATCATGCTTGCAACAGCATGTTATTCACAATCATTTCCTCTTTGCAGTCTTTCTAATCCAAGTCATACAATTATTTCAGAGCCAGTTTCAGGACAGGAGATTTTGAAGTTCATTAAAAATTATCTTAAAAGTAAAGTGCCATAATCTGATGTTTCATAGTATTTAATTAACTGATGAATTGCAATCTGTAATTGAGATTTACTTCAAGAACAGTTTGTATCTTAATAAAGCACTGATGTGCAAATTACCATCACTGTCAAGAAAAGTTTGTGGGGACAATTCAGTAAAGCTTCTTGTTTTTGCTATATGCATCATTTTGTGATGCGTACACGAGCGCAAACAATTTTAGATTCAGTAAGCGTCATTTAGCAGCATGCAAACACGCACAAACAGAGAAAGTTCTGCAGAATGCAAATGACCTCATAAGCAGTTGAATCTTATGCAAATGACCCAGGTGGAGTGATCCAACAAGCATAAAGGCATCTGTGTAGACTCCGTGTCAGTGTCCGTAGTGTACGTGGAATTTTTCAGCATATGTACAGGAGTCTACACGAACAGAAGGGGATGTAAAAGTCCACAAATATGGACATAACTCCCCAGAAAATTTTAGATCACATACATATTTGTGCAAAAGGTACATTGTGGATGTCTGAAAAAGGAAGGGAATATGTAAGGTTAATATTTTTTTTATATAATTTTGGCACTTTTGCACTATGCACAGCAATGTGCAAACAAGCTTAACAGAAATAAAAAAAAATTAAAAATAATATTTCTAATATGATTTTCACAAATGTACTGTAGAACCTTTTGTCAGGTCCATACAACAGTGCATATGTACTGTTACCAAACTCACAGGCTATCGACCTTGTAGTTTCTAGGCTGTCAGCATGGATATGTATGCAAATGAGATGGATTTCCTGAACTGCTAAAAGGAGCAACCATGTCTGCATATCCACTTCATATAGGTTCCTACACGATGTTGATATTTCCAAAGGATGTGGATGACATCAGGGGGTGTGTCTTATTATTTTAAGGATTTTTTCTTCCTAGTGCACTTGTTTGTGCGGCATGCCGCATAGCTCAGCATGTTCACTCTAGCAGGCTACCCAAGTGACAGTGATAATATAGGCAGCAATCAATTAAAACTGGATATCTGCAATAAATATTTCAGGCTTTTGTATAAGCTATGCTGCACACCGTGGTGCATAGTACCGCATCACTCATTAAATTAGGACCTCTAAATTATGTTAAATATATCCTGGGCAGGTTAACTGCATCAAAATTAACCAATCACACATTTTAAACCTAAAGCAGAAATGTATAAAGTATGCATACACCCTACATTCTTATTTTTCCCCAATACTCTAGACCATTGGAGTACAGACTTTGGAATTTTAACTAGGATAATGCTAGGGACTGCTGCAGGTCTGCTACATCTGTATGTACTAGATGCTGAAGTCAATGCTGCTGCTGCTGCTGCTGACAATAAGCCTAGACAGAAAAGGAGAAGAGTGTTCAGGCCCAGGGTAACCATCCAGGGGCTACATGAGGTGGAGCTTGAAGAGCGCTACAGGGTGGCCAGGAACATATTACAAAAACTCACTGAGCTCTGCAGCCCTCATCTCAGGGCCAGAGCTAACAGAGGGGAAAACATTCCTGACCCAGAGACTCCCCAGACTCTGGAATAGATTGCCCATACATGTCAAGCAGAGTGCCTCTTTGGAACTCTTCAAGAGGAACCTTGACGATTGGATGGGAGAAAGGAAATTCACCCCAGGGATCACGTCAGTCACCCTGCTAGACAGGGGTCCAGGAAAGTAAATAATGTGGGAAGAAATAGCCAGGGAATTGTTATGGCTAGGCTTGTATAGGCCCTAGGGCTGATAGCCTAGTACCAACCTAAGAACCTATGAACCTATGAACCCATCCCAGTGGAAACAAAGGTATGTGTAGCACTAATAATACTAGCTACAGGTACTTTTCAAAGACCAACTGGGGACATGATGGGGGTGTCACAGACATCTGCATCCAGGATAGTCCACCAATTCCTAGATGCTATGCTTCCACATCCCAGTGAGCACATATCTTTTCCCCTTACCCCTGGGGTGAGAGCCAGTAATATGCAACACTTCTACCGTGTTGCACACTACCCTGGAGTACTGGGTGCCATAGATTGCACACATGTACACATCAAGGCACCACCTGGTGAGCAGGATACAATCTACATTAACCGCAAGGGGTACCACTCCATCAACTGTCAGGTTGTGTGCAATGCCCAGGCCATTATCATGAATGTGTGTGCTGCCAGCCCTGGCAGTAATTACGACTCCCATATCTGGCATGCATCACAGCTATACCAGATGTTTGCTAAGAGGGGTATCCCATGGGCCATTTACTGTGGGATGCTGGCTATGCCCTGGAACTGTGGATGATGACACCCATCAGAAATGCACACACACCCATGGAAGAACACCATAATGAGACACATGCACAAACTAGAAACATCATAGAGTGTGTGTTTGGGCTTCTGAAGTCACGGTTCTGGTGCCTCGATATATCTGGTGGAGCCCTGAAGTATACTCCAGCCACATGTGCACAGATATTCACAATATGTGCTATGCTACATAATCTGATCCTGCAGAAACACCTGCAGCAGGATCAGCAAAGGGAAGGGATACACAGACCCCCCCACCACTGCTTAGGTCACCAGAGCCACAGTCACAAGAGGAGCCCCCTGTTGATGTCCCTGTAGGCAGATGTAGGTGTGCTCAGTACACCCTGGCTTTGGCTAAGAGGCAACACATAGCACATTCACTGACAACCTAGGGACCTAGGGACTAACACTTTACACCTACTCACATATAGATATTAAAACTGATGCCAGGCAAAGCACAAATCATGTACCTATCCATGTATTGGCTGTGTACTGCTTGCATCAGACAGAGTCAGCCCTGAGCTACAGTTGTGCCAACTGCTGATTTTGCAGGGTAAGTCTGTAACCTACACAGTAGTCTAATGGACTATTATGATATTTCAGTGCATGTATGGACCAGGAACATTATGCAAATAACTAAAATGAGCTAGTTGGACAGAAATGACATTCACATGGGACTACAGATACCCATTCCACTAACATGTTACCATTTCAATTCAGTAGGCCTCATACATGGAATATTCATGCAGTCTTACCACAACAAATTACTGGTACCTCATTAAAGGAAGAAGTTAGACAGTGGGGTTAAATGATAGTCAGACTATCATGTATTCCAGCAGAACATGTGGTGTTGTTCCCCCACCCTCAACCCTTGTAACTGCTGTAACAGTAACTCATCAATGCTATATCAGCATTTCACTCAGTCTGAGGACAGTAATATATAAATTGATCATACAGTGTCTTAGGTAATGGAGGAATAGCCAATGTACATATTTATGCAGGAGATTGTGCGATGAATGACCCCCTGTCTGTCAAGCAGCTTCTGTGGCTTAAAGGACTAAAACAATCATCTTGTGTGATGGCATTCATGGCTCTAATCTAGAAGTATCCCCTTTGTTTGGATGTGGGATAATAATAATTTGTGTTCTACAGTCGGTTTGTGCTGTATTATTTTAACCTCTGTCACATATTAATTACATAAGACAACTTTAGAAAATGTAGTCAATGTGAGTGAAGCGCAGCAGTGCAGAAACAGAGGCAGATGTCATATTGTGTAATTCAAAAAATCCTGGACTGGAGTACATGTAGGTGGGGGCTGGAGTCAGTTTATAACTAGCCAAAACTCCTAATGGGCAAACGTATACACTTATTTAAGCCATGCACAAATCTGCTGCTCCTCGCACAATGACTTCTATAATATTATCATTACCCTCCGCTGGACAGTAATCAAGGAGCCTCAGTCCTCACCAGTGGCAAAAGTGGGGGACATTCATTGGGAGGATAACAGGTACCCACACAGTATTTCCAGATGCAGCTCTCTGCATCAAGTGCAATTTCCCCTGAGAGCACACAGAGACCACATTCAGTCTGCGGCTGGTTTCTTCCTCTTTCTCCAGATCCCCAATAAGACTTCCCACTGGCACAGCTATAAAGCTGAGATCTCAGCTGAGTGACCAAGCCAAGACCTCCAGCACCCTCTCTGTCCAACCAGCACTTTGTGTCCCTGCCCAAGTAGCTGACACACATGCTCTTTCAGGTTTGACTTATACAAACACACATCTGGAAAAGGCTGCCACAGGTTTATTAGATATGACCCCTTCTGTCCAGACTATAAGGTAGTTATCACTGCCACCAGTCATTCCTTATCAGCTACTTTAGGGCTCATAACAAAGGGTTCCAATTTTACTGTGTAATATTAATACTAATAGAAATGGTATTTTGACCAAAAGCAAGGCTATTAGGAGTAGCCCACACAGTGTTACCAAATAAATATGCAAGTACTCTCAAAACTTAAATATCTCTACACAGATCAGCCACAATGAAAGGTTTAAATATATTTCATAATAAATAATAAAAGAACAAGACAATCTGGTAAATGTTACACATAACGATCCTGGGACCTCTAGTAGGAGTATTATTTTGCCGTGTTTAAAGCTTGGTAGAACTGCTTTTTATGGTGAGAAATAACTTAAAAATATGGGTCAAAAGTTTGTAAAGTGTTGGATTCTCATTTTGTGAATTTTGAAAGCAGTATATCTATATCTATCTTATCTATCTTTATATATATATATATATATATATATATATATATATATGTGTGTGTGTGTGTGTGTATACATATATATATATATACATATATATATATATATATATATATATATATATATATATATATATATATATATATATATATATATATCTACTTCTACTACTCAAATGTCGAACAGCCACATCACTGAATTTCATTATCGCGAGATGAAAACCATGCAAACAAAATACCCCGGACAAGTGAACACTTGCCCAAACTTCAACAAAACACACACTGGAGTAAATAAAACCCACCTAGGTGGGGGAGCTATACTTCACCCCCACACCCCCCCCAACTATATATACCAACTCCAGGATCACACTACAGTGTAGAAAAGGGCATGCTGGGCAAGTGTTTACTTGCCCTGGGAAAAATTTTGCGTTCAGGTATTTTGTTTTCTCAATTTTCATCTCACGAAAATGAAATTTGATGATATGGCCACTCGAATATTAGAATTGGATCCATATACGCACAGATAGATAGATAGATAGATAGATAGATAGATAGATAGATAGAGAGGGTGCGCTTAAAGTATGTCTTGTCTAGTAGTTCAAGAATCCATTTGTTGATGCCCTTAAGAATAGACAGTAGGAACCTCAAAAAAGTTATGAGGTTGTGCTATAGGGGCACCTGTAGTTACATTGTTAAACATAAGTGTTGTTGGGATAGACAAAGAGGAGATAACATTTTTGATATTGTGTAGCATACTACTGTCTGTATTGTTTATGTTAGTAGCCTTTAAGAAAACCGTATTAGTGTTTAAGGAGTTAACAGCATGCCAGAACGTTTAGGTTGTACTTGTAATTGGTCTTGAAGAGTTTTCTAGTAGCTGAGTTTTGACACATTCTTTTCTTATTCTTGCTTCTTGATACTATTTGTAGACTCTCTTCCAGTTATGGCCATGCGTGATTTCTTCTTTTTTTAACAACTTTTAAGTTCAGTAGTCAACCATGGTCTTTTGCTTCCTTGGACTCTCTTTTTTTCTAAGAGGGAATAGTCATGGAATTGGAACCAACAGATTATAGAAGGTAGAGAGGGCGAATGCATGATCAGTGCAGTTGATACAGCTGACAGGCTTTGTATTGTGGTTCTTCTAGAACAGTGGTGTTTGAGAATTAGCTTTGCATCTAGCTATCAAGCTCTTTCCAGGAGGTTTTATTGTTTTTGTGGATCAGGTAGAAAGGAAAGGAGTGCATTGTATGCATTGAATAGAATTTGCCACTTCAGTTCTCTGTAATCCAATCCCCCTCCTATCACCATTAAAATTATTTGACACAAAATCAATGACAGTAAAATAACATTTCTTATAATTTTGCCACACCAAGGTGTGCTTAAATAATGCATTGTCTGTGTTTTTGTTTTTAATGGTGTATAAGTGTTCATACATTCTTCTTCTCAGCTGTCTGTTGGTTTTACCAATGTAAAATGATGTGCATGCAGAAATACACCCCAAAAGTCGACCCGCAATTAAATACTCATGGAGCCTGCCAGATTCTACTGTTAGTACCCAGTTTAAAATATGAGCCATCTGCTATGTACCTACAAAAATTACAGCTCAGGCACTTGAAAGTGCCTCTTGCTTTTACTTCACTCAAATGGTGATTCCCTTCTACCATTTCCTTAAAATGTCTTGCTCTCTTATTGATGAAAGAAGGGGCAGACCCTAAAACTGACCTCACACCACTATTAGCTCCCAAAATCCTCCAATTGTTTATTATAATTCCCTTGATAGCTTTACTATCAATACTGAAAACCAAAGGCATAGAGACAGACCAATCCTGTGGCCTTCAAACATTATCATTGGTGTCATAGTTAAGTGTGTCACCCATCAATATTGCTTTCACTGCCTTTGGTGGGTATCCTCTATACTTGAACCTAAGGTGTAACACATCCACAAGTTTGACTAAAACTGTAGTGCCAGTGGTCAACCTTTTCAATCTTACCAACTGATCTTTAATAATGTTGTGTTTAACATAGGCTGGGTGCATATTTGAATAATGCAACAAAGTGTTACTTGCCACATTTATGTAACTAATGATATAACCTAACTTGTATGTCTCAGTCTGCTTAAAAACTTCTAAGTCCAAAAACCAAACACTGGAAATACTCCACACATAAGAAAAACTCAAAAAGGATGTCCTCTTGTTCATGTAGTCAACAAACTGTTCCAATTCAACCACTGTTCCCCTCCAAACAAAAAACAAATCTTCAATAAAATGGTAATTGAACAATATCTTGTCTCTACCCTCTAACTGGGATAAAGTTTTTGTCTCCCAGTAGGCCATAACCAAATTGTCGTAATTCGGGGCCTTCCTTCCCTGAATAGCCACACCCCTTGTTTGCAAAAAATACTCACTTTCAAAACAAAAAATGATTAGACAAAATGTGTTCTATACAATCCAACATAAATCTATACTCCCGTACTTCTAATTTGTTACTTTTAATTAACATGTCCCCAACCCATTCCAAACCCACTTCATGTGGGATACATGTATACAAGGACTTGACGTCCACTGTCACTATTAAATCATCAGGTTCTATAGTTTCAGCCTTAATTTGGTTTAAAAAAATCATAGGAATCTCTATTGAAAGAGTCACACCCCTGAACAAGTTTTAAAAGTGCACTATCAATAAATTTTGAAAGAGGTTCTAACTTGGAGGCTGGTGCTGAAACAGTGGGCCTATAAGGGGGATTTTTCTCATCCTTGTGCACCTTGGGTATGCCAAACAAATTATCTATTTTAGGTTTAAATACCTGAAAATAAGCCAGCATAGACTCAGAAATAACCCCCTCAAGCAAACTTTCATTCAGCCATAAATCAATGTGTATGTAAGCCTTGTACACATCTCTCTTAGACATCTTTTTATAAAACTGGTCATCCATAAGTAAACTATGCATGCCCTTGATGTAATCATTGTGATTAACAACAACCATTGATCCCCTTTATCTGCCTTCATTACCGTAATAGAACAATCATTTTAATAGACATAAAATATTAGCGTTCATTTTTGGTCAAATTGTAAAATTTATGGCGGCTTTTTTTACTTAATTAGTCCCTTATTTCCACCTCATAAATTTCTTCCAAGGTCTTGATGGTGGGATGCAAAGGGGTATTAAAAACACTTGGAACAACAAAGTCACTTTTAGTTTTAATGTTATTATCCCCAAAAAGCAGTCTTAAGTTTGATTTACGTGTGTATCTTTTTAAGTCAAATAAGGTGACATTGGACCTCCCTGAGGGAATGAAGGTAAAACCTCTACTGAGAACAGCAATTTATTGCTCTGTTAAAATTCAACTAGATAAACTGTACACTTTAAAAGACATGGGCATTACCTGGAAACTGTGTCTATCCACTGTTTTTTCTCCCTCTGAAACAGCGGATAAAACCTTTTGCTGTTGGATGTGTCCGCTGCATTTGCACAGACTTGGTTTGTCTGTCCTTTGCTGCTTTTCCCTTGAGGAATCTCCTCCAGTCACTTGGAATGATGAGGAGATAAAAAAGCTGTTTTGTTCCTTAAATAAACTTGAGCAGAGTCACTGTCTTCTACCTCAGGTCGCTCCATTTCCATTGTGATGTCATTCACTGGTGCATGCTCCCTAAAGCTTTTAAAACGTCCATGCACCATTCGTAAAGTGGAATACTCCTTTTCTTCACTGTAATCGATATGATCCCTGATGGTCTTCTCTTTTTTCTTACGAAGCGAATCACTCCATTTATCCACTTTAGAGTGCATCCTTTTAAGGATATCATCCCTTTCTTGTGGAGAGGCTGCTAATGACAGATTGTCTAAAAAGCTGTCAATCCATTTCTGGATCTTAGCTTCTTCCTGCAACTGGGGCTCCTTTAACAGATTGACAGAAGCTAATCCTGCATTTTCACAAATCTCATTCCACTTTTCTTGGAATGAGATACTGTACTGTCTGCTGGGTTTATTTACAACCCTTAACCCTTTGAGAACTCGCTTGGTCTTGAGACAAAAGTTGAAAAATGCAATGTCCCACTGAAGCCGCTTATATTTAACCAATGAGGCTTCCAAATCTCTGAATAGCTAAGTTTTATTCAGGTAAAATCTAGGAACATTGCCCAATACCTGAAAAGAATCTGCCATGTCCACTGGTGCTGTCATTAAACCCTTAATATCTCCCTAAGCATGGTTTCTTCCATATGGAGGTTGGGCAGCTCCATTAAATCAGTGTTGTTCTCAATCTGTTGAGTCCTCATAGGATTGCTGTATGCACTCATCTCCAGCAAACTTTCTTCTTCCGTGGTGTCACCGTGAGGCATAATGATAATAAATGGTATCAAAATAAAAACAGAACTATACTAAATGCCTCAAAGTAATGTAAAAACACACATTTGGTGGTGTCAACCTTTATTTTTTGTTTTACACCTTAGTGTTTTGCTTTAACATATTTTGTTAAACTAACTGTATATTGGAAAATGTGGTTGATTTATGTGTTATTATGATGAAATATTAACTTATTTATTAAACTAACTGTTTTGTTGGCCCTATCGTTTACTGTTTACTGGCATGCTGTTACCATACTAGCTGTTATGTTACTTAATGTTGTGATGCACATGTTATACATTGATATGTATTTGGAAGAATAAATATGATGTTCGATTCTGTTAATACTAACATTGGCTTGTTTATTGCTAACAATGATGTATTGCTATACCTCATTTCCCACAGCACGTCCATTTAGGCTGGTTCTGACTGATCCCCCTACCTTGCCTTAACTGGCCATGGCACCAGATCCCAGCATGTCTGGGACCCAGACCAGTGCTTTCCCCTCTACTGCTCCTGCACTACCTGTGGTGTATGGTAGTACTGCCCCAGGGGGGCAGGCCCGGTCCCCCTCTGGGAGCAGTGGTGGAGGGGGTGCTGTCACCCATGTGGAGCTGCTGGTTTTGTTGCATAGGATAGTCAACCATGGCTATGACCGCCACCTGTGTCGGATTGAGGGCATGCTGATAACCCTGTTGAGGCAGCCTCACCCTGGTGCCCAGTCTCCAGCACAGCCACCCTCAGGGCAGTGATGGAGCAGTGTTGACAGTCCCTGGGTGGGGATGTGAGTCACACTGCTGCCATCTGGAGACACACGGGACTCTAATTCCACAACACCCTCCCTATTCAAGGTGCTCACCTCCTCATGAGTCACACACTGCCCCTGTCTGCTGTCTTGTCTGTTTGCAAATGCATCCTCACCTACCCAACTTACTTCTCCCACATGTACCTATGTCCCTTCCCTAACATTACACTCTCACCTTAAAAAAAATGGGCATCTGTCCCAAAAAAAAAAAATATATCATCCCATACATAGCTCTGCATTTCACAATTGTGTCCACTGAACACACGTAATTTGGTCCAATTGGCTTGACAATATAGTTATGTTGTCCTCACCCCTCTCTCTAGGGTTTGGGAATCCAAATTCATCTACAAATTCTGTCAAAGTACACAGTTGCTGCTGTACAAGAAATGGATAGCTATGGTTCTTTCCCACACCCTTCTTGCACATTCCTCCCTGCCTTTCACTATGTTTTTCCCTCTGTGTGATCCCATTTCACCATTTTCCTATCTCCACTTTTTTCTTTTATTTTTATTTTTTTAGCACAGCTTTGCTAAGCTCAGGTAAATAGAACTATAATGACTATATGTGGTTCTAACATTGTAAGGCACATATACAAAATAAACACCGCTACCATGTTTTGAACCCAAGCCCATCACACCTGCAGCACACTGCATTAACTCACCACCCCTCACAACTCTTAACTTAAAGCAGGTGGTTTAAACAAAACATAGTAATTGCCAATTACAATCATTAGGTGTGTTTCAGCACCGCAAGGCACAAACTGGAATAAAAAGTAATGGAAAAAATGGGAGTGTACCTTGGCTCTGGTGCAATAATACACCACTAGACAGCCAAAGACATGATAATGGATGTAACTGAGGCCTGTGATAGCAGGTAAATGAGCCCTTTTATCAGCAACATGTAGAAAGTCACCTGGTAGCCATTCATGGCAAAATACATATTCAACGCAAAAATGCATCTATATAAAGCCATGCACATACTGATGGATGCAGTAAATGTATGTCACAGCCTGTATGTGTGCACATACATATTGCAAATACACCCAATTATAGCAGTCACTCAATAGCTCAGTCAATTAAATGCCTTGCATACAGTACATTTTGCCACACACACTCCAGGGTTCAAATCCATTGTTGTGTTGCATTTCAATTACATTATTGTGAAGACAGAAATTAATGAATGGCTCATGCAGTCATTATCCACACAAAGTATTGCAAAGTAAATAACTGCTTTTCACTGCTGGAGGTCATAGGCTTGCAGGTAAGAACACACATCAAATATCCGTATAGCATTACTATATGTCACCTACTACTCTGTTATTGACACAGTTGCCTAACATACGTACTTCAAACACATGCCATAATTGGAGTGCCAGGGGTACCCTCACCCTGGCTCTGCCTCTACAACAAGACTGACACAGCTGACACAGATACACCTACAGCTTGTCGTCCTCCAAAGTGTTCACACTCATTGCCTATATCTATTACCTGCAGCAACAGCTGCAGCTTGTGGTACACACAGCTCTATATAAAGGTTTCTGCTACAGAACTACCCACTGTGATGATGTAGTCTGCTCACCGCAGTAATTCCATCTCAACAGCAAAGAAAGGGACCCTGCCCTATATGAAGGCCTTATATATTGCACAGTGGATGCATGTCACTGGCTAATGATACTGCAACTCAGCTGTTTTGTCTGCAATTAGCATATCAGAATCACAGACTGGTTTAGAGGCAATTACCTGCTAATGAGCAGCATGTTAAAATGCAAGCAGTTGCCTATGGGCAAACATTCTGTATGAGACTTACCTCACACAGAGCACAACTTTGTGACACAGGAGTAGTAGCACATTTCAACAGAGGAATATTGCACTCCACCAGGTATGCAACTGTTTTTTGTGTATAACAGGATGCAGATGGGAGGATAGAGGTATGGGGAATAGGGAGTACAGCAGTAAGACAGTCTTAGACCTGTGGTAATGACATGTCATTGATACCCTGCTGCCTTACACATGCAGGGGACGTACAATATATCAGAATTGTATTGTCTTTTGTCACTGTGGCACACTACATGTTGTTGGACGTCCCATATAGTGGTCGTAATAACACACAGCTATTTGTCTGGCACTGGTTTTACAGGTTCATAAGTATGTACTAGGCTAATGGCCCTGGAGCCTTTACAAGCCTAGCCCATATAAGTGCCCTGGCATCATACCGCCTGACCTTAGTTCCTACTGCCTCTATCAAGTAGAGCCACTAGAGTGATCCCCGGGGTGAACTTTCTATTTCCCATCTATTCATCAAGATTTCTCTTGAAGAGGGCCAGTGAGGTGCTCTGCTTGACATGTATGGGTAGTCTATTCCAGAGCATGGGTAGTCTCTGGTTTATGAACCTGTCCTTCCAGCATGTTCTGTTGATTGTGGTAATGAGGTTGAGATCTCTGGAGTGTGTGCTGTGGAGAGATTGGGATTTCTTTAGATGTAACATTTCTAACAGAGCTGGGTCAGACATGGCTTTGTAAGTCAAGCAGAGATTGCCTCTTAGTAGATGATATGAGACAGAAAATAATTGGAGTTTTTTAAGTCTGTCCATGCATGACATGTGTTTAAGGCCTGGGATCCTCTTTGTGAGGTACCTTTGTGGTCTTTCCAGCCATTGCATGTGTCTAGTGAGGTACATGCCAAATGGGGCATTATACTCAATGATTGGCCTAATGAGGGAAAAGTAGAGAGAGATGATGACCCCCCTTCTTCCTGGAAGCAAAACCCTTGGTAATGAGATGTGCCACATAGAAGGACTTTCTGACCAAGTGGCAATGTGGTGGTCGAAGGAAAGGTTGCTGTCAACCTGTCTCCCCAGATCTCTTATAATGCCTTCAGTGTTCAGTGGGCTCCCATCAATGTGGTAATTCATGGGAGTTTTTCCCAAAGAGAATGACAATGCATTTTTTGGCATTAAGCTTAAGGCCATGGTTTCAACACCAGTCACTGGTCTCAGTGAGGCCTTTCTGTAGGATGTCTACATCACTTGGGGAGTTAATAATGGCTCCCAGCTTGCAGTCATCTGTGAACTTGGTCAGCTAAAATCCCTCCATTTTGGCCTGGACTTCTGAGAAGTAGATGCCAAACAGGAGAGGACCCAGGACTGATCCCTGTGAGACTCCACTTGTGACTGGTTAGCAGTCTGACTTGGAGTCTACTACTTTCACACTATCGGTGAGCCAATTTGCAACCCACCTAGTGATATAGGGGTTGATGCCTAGTTTGGTGAGTTTGTCAATAATTCCTGAGTAGGGAATGCTATCAAAGCCCTTGGCCAGATTGAGATAGGTTGTATGACTTGCCTTGCCATCATCCACACCTCTGGTGACTGACTCAAAGAAGTCAACCAGGTTGAGCAGGCATGATCTACCTTTCATAAAACCACATTGTGTGGGATCTAGAGTTTGGAGATTCCCTATATCCTTTTTACCATATGACATATTATTTGGTGGCTGGCCTTAGGGGACACACCACTGTGGACCAGAGTGTTGGTTGAATGATCATACAGCAGAATCTCTCATGGCACACAGGGAACTACCTCAGTAATGATACTGTCTTGGTTGTATCTACACACGTAGTATGTTGTCACACTGTGGGGTATGACATGTGTGAGCAAGCAGTGGATAGTGCCGGCCATTTTGTTCTTGCTGTATCTGTACATAGTGGACATCCATGTATTTGATCATGTAATGTGTTTCCCTTTTGATGTGTTTCAAGACTAATGTATCACAGAAGGCATGCTCCCTTCTCAGATGCAAAGAATGAACTTATACTTCAAGGACTACAGCAGCATCATAACATCCTCCGATCCAGGGGGAGGTATAACAGGGAAAAGTGGGCTGCATTGTGGGCAGATGTTGTCCAGGATGTGAATGAGACTGGCCACCAGGGCAGTACATATGAACAGGTTTGACACTGCACTACAGACATGGTGAATGCTGAAAGATGAAGGCAGCTGATGTAGCCAGGGATCGTGCCATCACTGGTGGAGGGCCTGCAATGGAACAACCACTCACAGCCACTGAGGAATTCCTGGTGAACCTAGGGACACACAACAGCTCCCAGGCATCCATCACACCATACATCATAGAGGTGAGTGCCACAGTGTCCATAGCAGAGGACAGTGCAGGTAAGATTACTGTGATCACCACTGTAATACTGAAGCAGTCATTCTGCCAGTCTGTACCTACCTTTATATGGGTGTCAAGTCTATATGTTGTGGGAGTGTTTAGTTCAGTTGTACAATCATACACAGAATGTCAGCAAAACATCAAGTAACACAGTAGCTACTCTACATATGAGATATATGCAGTTATTATCTTGTTGTGCTGCAACATGCAGTGGTACTGAAATTACCTCACCGTCACCTTTTTACAGGTCTGTCAGGAGTTGTCCAAGGCCATGGTCCTGCTTTTGGCAAGCTTGATGCTGTTTTGTTATGGAACATACATATACTGTTAAGGGTGAGGGCCAGGATAATACCTAATATACAGGTAATGTTGTGGATTACCAGAGTAGAATGTTTGTATGTTCCAGTCTGGAACAGTTACCTAAGTTTCCTAAAGTGGGTAATCACAGAAGTGTAGCTGAACAAACAGAAACACTTTTGCAGTTATAGTTCAGAGTGAATAGGCAATTAATCCGACATGCCTTGTACATACCAAAAGGTCAGCGGTACATACCTTAGGCATTGAAACTTGTATTTGAATATATTTAAGATAGGTGCACTGGGATTTAAGTGCTGTGTTATCAGGTATAGTGTCATATTGCATACCTAAAAGGTGCATTGTAGTGGGCAATTGTCATGTGATTAACCTGACATGTATGTTATAAAGATCTTGAGTCAAATGTGTATGTTTTTGTGAGGAATTTTGCTGTGCATGAACGTGGAGTTGAGAGGATGTGAGAGTGGAAATGCAGTTGTGGCTCCTCATTATTATGAGTCATTGTGGATTTTCCATATATAATAGTGCACGTAGTAATGCACTGCTTTTGTCTTAGTTTCCACAGGTGACCAGGGGGGTTGGGGTCTCTCCCCCACACCACCTGATGTCAGTGTCTCTTCGGACTCTGATAATGACAGTGGCCACAGTGAGGCACAGGTGGGGTTGTTGGGGGCTGATTCTGTCACAGAAGTTGACATCTCTCTTCTGCTCCCATTGTCACTGCACAGAGTCAGTGTGCCCACACATACCCAGTCCCCACAGGCCTCATATATGGGACAGTCAGAGGGTGGAGACATTGAACAGGCCAGTGTGGAAACTATGGCATAAGTGAGTGTAGACACTGTCCATAGCTAGAGAGCTGGTGAGGTCCCACACAGGTAGGTTGACAGGGGTGCTCCTAGGAGGACTGCTCTCCATCCACCATCTGTTGCAGGTGTCATATCATGGGTTACTCAATGCATGTTTTGGGCCATCATGGAGGCCCAGGCATGTTCTGAAAGGAACACCAGACGTATGCTTAGGGTTATGTATGCAGCGCAGTCTGACATCCGTGACTGCCTTCACCGAATTGGGGACACAATGGATAGGTTCACCAATGCAATGGACAGATGGTGGTCTGAGACAGTGTCTGTCTTGGGCCGCACAATGTCTGTGCTGGAATGTGTGGTTCAAGTTGGGCATCGGACCAGTACACGTAGGTCAGTAACACCATCTGCTGAGAGGCCATGCAGCTGTGCACAATTACACTCCCACAGTGGCAGTACATCCAGAGCTACAGAGGGCATGTGGTTCTGGGCGGTCCTGTGAGTGACATGATCCCGGCAGACAGCAGTCACTGTTGGGTACTAGCACCGCATCTGACCTTGGGCATGGTGGTGCCAGTGCAACTCTTGGCAGAAGCAGTTCTTGTGTTCAGCGCCAAAGACTGTGAACTGTCAACTCTATCATGTATGGTCCACAGCTGTCCAACATACACATGTGTAGGGCTAGCACTAAGCTGGACTGTGTACATGCACACACTCACACACCACTATCACATGCAGGTCACCTAAAGACACACATATCACCTCTTCATGGCCCATCTAACCCGCTCCCCATTCTGACCCACACACATGCTGTCAACCATTTGGGCCAGCCTAGGCCTCCAGCACCCTGACACATCAACCTGTGCAAGTGATGATACCTGTGCCACATCCCTGTCATCCTTCCCATTGATGCAGGAGAATGAAGCTATGTGTCTGATGCACAGGGTGACTATATTACTTGATATGTACTTGTGTAATGCAGTATTGTTTTGCATGCCATTTGTAGTGGTTACCAACCTATACTGTATTCTTGCATGTGTTATGAGTACACAACATACTTTTGTGGACCTTATGTTGTATGATGTACTGGCAACACAATGACAGGTATATCACAGACCTGTGCATGTTTCTGTTGCAGGAGTCTGAGGGGATAGCCTATGGACACACAGTGGCTGTGAAGTGGCACAGCATGGCATGGCAGCAGAAATATGTCATCAGAAAGGTACAGCAGTATATGTTCATGGCTCCATAGGTTCACATCTATATTAAAGTCTACCAAGGACAATGGTGGCAGTCAGCATACGCAAACATACCCTTCAAACAGACCCTACCTAATGGTACACAAAGCATCTCAGTGCACCTCAGCACATGCTGCCTGTTTGATTGCCTGGACAGCCGTCATCTCAACACACAGCATCTGCCTGAGTCCTTCTTAGACTAGGCAATATATGCTGGTCCTGTACCAAGGGGTATACAGATGTCTCTGATTGTGAGGGGTATATGGTCATTATGCTAGTTAAGTTCACATGTGTCATGGCCCCATAATATGATATATACTGCTGTAAGAGCATCACACACAAACATGGCCACATTCAGGCTAGCACCACTTCTACTCACTGCATACAATGCGCACCAAGGCGCACACATACTGCAAGTTGGCTGTATGTAGATTGGAACACTTACCTATGTACTGGTACACATTACAGATCACAGTACCTGATGCATACAGCACAACTCATGTCTGCTAGTACAATCAGTTTAGAACATATCATGCTTGTTGATATAAGCAAGCCTTGTTGTGGTCAGTGATTTGGGGGGGGGGGCACATCACCCGCTACACATAAAATGAGACAAAACCTATATCCACTTTACATAGGTTATCATATGTATGCCATATGGATATACACACGCACCATGCTGGCCAGAGTGGAATTAGAATGCCTACCTATCTAGACTGATACACTAGAAATCACATTACTTATTGCACATGCCACAGCTTAAGTCTTCCTATTACACTCTCAGCTGGTAGTCTTAAGGTGTCTGGCATCATCAGGCCTTGTAGAATATTGCAGTGTGGAAGCTAGCAGCAAGGTAAGGGCCCAAAAAGTGCATAACCATTGCAGGTGGATAGCCTGTGAGGGTATGTCCATTGTTTTGCAGGGCTGTGTGTGTGTGTGTATATATATATATATACACACACACACACACACACACACACACACACACACACACACACACACACACACACACAAACACACACACACCAAGTGGGCTGCAGTAAGATTAGAACCCCAACCTATCTAGGCTTATATACTATAGATCACAGTACTTTTCACATGTGCCACAGCTTACGTCTGATGTTACACTGTCAGCTGGTAGTCTTAAGGTGGCTGACATTATCAGGCCTTGTAAAAGAGGGCAGTTTGGAAGCCAGCTGCAAGGTACAGGCACAAAAAGTGCATAACCATTACAGGTGCATAGCCCATGAGGGCATGTCTGCTGTTTTACAGGGGTATATATACACATATACACATACACACACACACACACACACACACACACACACACACACACACACACACACAGACACACACACACCAAATAGGCTGCAGTGAGATTAGAACCCCTACCTATCTAGGTTTATACACTATAGATCACAGCATTTATTGCATGCACCACAGGTTAAGGTTGTATATGTGATTGCAGGCACAATACTTGAGTAGTATACAAACTAGGCTAGTGTTCAACAGCATCTGTGGCCTGCAGAGTGATATTGGTTCATACTGTTATCTGCATCTAGTATCCTTGCAGTGAGACAGCTGATGTTATCCTAGCTATGTGTGTACAGTTACCAGTATGGCCATATGTGGCTGCTTACAGTTAGATAGGCGACCCTATGGGCATGGACAATGTGCCCTGTCTATATCTGCGTTGACACCCTTATATATTACACCACCTGCTTACCTGTGTCTGTCTACAAGGTTACATCCAACAGGCATAGGGGTCTGTAGGTAATTGGATTATGTACTGTTGCGCCTTTAGTTTGGATCCTTTGGGCAACATTATAGCTGTGTGATAGTGCAGTTTACTCACCATTATTAGTTTATGTCAGACAATGCAGATATCCACACACATATGTCTGTATATAACAGGAATGTATATATACATATAGATGTGCATGTGTATATGTGTATGTGTTCTGTAGACATATGGGGGAGTCTATCTATAATTTTAATATATATAGCTATATATATCTATTTGATACTATGTAGCAATAGATATACTATGTATTTGGTAGAGATATTGACAGATGTATATGTATATGTATATGTCTATATGTATAGACATTTATACACAATAGGTCATTTCAAAGTAGGGCCACAGACTTGTGCTCATTTTTACTAAGTGTACAGGCATGCCCAGTGGGACTGTCAGTATTTATAATGTGACTCCAGGCCACACTTACCTGTCGTCCAGTCCTGGATTTTGTATGTTACAGACATTAACATCCACCTCTGTTTCTGCAGTATTGCACTTCACTCAAAATGTCCACAGCATTCCCCAACTGCCTGTTGTACTAAATATGTGACTGAGGTTGGTAATGTTACACCACCAACAGACTGACAGTCTGCATACATCTCAACTTTCTGATTTTCACAGAATGTCCAGAGTTTTGCCTCATATGTTTGGTCTGTTTTTCACACATCTGTGGTCTTCTGGTGCTTTATTGACTGTTGACATCAATACATTCTACTAACTACAGACAAACAATTGTGTGTCAGACTTGATATCCTTTGCAATATATGTACGTCTGCAACACTTTTACTTCCAGCAAGGTTTATGTGACCCATATTTCAACATTGTCCCTGTGTTTGGGCCTTTGCCCCCCAATCTTTCTGGCTTTGTCCAGATTTCTTACACTGAGAGGTTGGGAGGTATGACATTCTGTGAAAACACTAACATACTACCTCACATGCAAAAGTAATTCCAGATTAGAACCATCAATACCATCACTCATGTTAGTTTTCCTAGTCCACTGAGCCACAAAGTTCGCTAGGCAGAGAGGGATCATTCGCCACACAGTCAACAGCATACATATGTACAATGTTATCCTGCATAAAGAGATACATACAGTGTGTGAACACTATCTGTGTTACAGCCCTGAGATTGCCCAGTCAACTGCTATACCATAGCTGATGTTCTCTTAAAGCGGTTATATGGGTACACTGCTTTGTTGGGGGTGGGGAAACAACACCACATGATCAGCTGGGGTAGACAGTAGTCCAAATATCATGTGTGCCCAGTCTTCCACATCTGCCTTGCCTGATGTCATGAATATTCTAACCATGAGGCCTAGTGAATATTAAGGAACACATACTATTGCACTGGGTATCAGTTGTCCCATGTGGATGTTCACTATGACCAAACAGACCACTATATTTTCCTGCTTAACAGCAGCAGATCCATACATGCAATACCTTATTACAGTCATCCTTACAATTAGTGTGTAGGTCAGAGACTTACCTTGAGAATGCAGCAGTTGACAGAACTGTAGTTCAGGGCTGACTCTGTGTGATTTAAGCAGTACACAGCCAATACATGGATAGGTATAGATTGTGTGGGTTGCCTGGCATCAGCTATTTTATTATATGTATGTGAGTGGGAGTAAGGTATCAGTCCCTGGGGCCCTAGGTTGTCAGTATATGTGCTATGCGCTGTCTCTTAGCCAATGCCAGGGCATACTGGGCACACCTATGTCTGCCTACAGGGACATCATCAGGGGGCTACTCATTTGAGTCCTCCTGTGAGTGTGGTTGTGGTGATCTAGGCACTGGGTGGGGTCTGTGTATCCTTTCCCTATGCTGATCCTGCCATAGCCACTTCCGCAGGATCATATTGTGTAGCATGGCACATACTGTGAACTGTATGTGCGCATGTGGCTGTAAAGTACTGCAGGGCTCCACCAGATATATTGAGGCACCGGAACCGTAGCTTCAGCAACCCAAATACATGATCTATGATGTTCCTAGTTTGTGCGTGTGCCTCATTATGGTGTTCTTCCATGGGTGTGTGTGCATTTCTCATGGGTGTCATCATCCACGGCTTCAGTGTGTAGCCAGCATCTCCCACTAAATGGCCATGTGGGATGTCCCCCCTAGCAAACATCTGGTACAGCTGTAATGCATGCAAGATATGGGAGTTGTGATAGCTGCCAGGGGTGGCAGCACACGCATTCATGATAATAGCCTGGGCATTGCACACGGCCTGGCATTTGATGGAGTGGTACCCCTTGCAGTTGACATAGATTTTACCCTCCTTACTGGGTGGTGCCTTGATGTGTACATGAGGGTCTATATTAGAACATTGAAGTTTCAGAACTTCAAATGTTCTAATATTGACCCCTATTCAGCAAACGCTGACAACATCGAACATTCAGAACAGCGATTTTTTTTCCCTAGGGAAAAAATTTGCTGTTCTGAAACACATGCACACAACACAAGCACACCAAACAAACAGCAATCCGCACACAAACACCTAAAATCTTACATCTAACCCTACACTAAACTGTACATACACCACTAACTATCCACTTACCTTAACCCAAACCCTAACCCTAAGGTCTGTCACTATCACACACGCACCTCACCCGCGCCCTAACCCTAACTCACCTACCCCGCTCTAACCCTCACGTCCACACAATCGCACACTTACCTGACCCACTCCCTAACCCTAACTGACCTAACCCGCCCTAACCCTCATGTCCACACAGTTGCACACTTACCTGAACCTGACCCATAATGTTCCACCACAGCACTGAAAATAGCGAAGCGACAGAAACGGACAACCAAATTCTTTCCCTAGGAAAAATTTTGCTTTTCTGCAGCTTCACTATTTTTAGCATTCACTGAATAGGGGTCGATATTAGAACATTCGAAGTTCTGAAACTTCAATGTTCTAATATAGACCCGTACATGAGTGCAATCTATCGTACCCAGTACCTCAAGGTAGTGTGCTACACAGTAGAAGAGTTGCATATTGCTGGCCTCGTCTCAGGGGTGAGGGGAAAATAAATGTGCTCACTGGCATGTGGGAGCATGGCATCCAGGAAATGGTGGAGTACCCTGAATTCTGATGCCTGTGAGACTCCCATCATGTCCTTAGCTGGTATTTGTTAGGTACCTGTGGCTATTATCCTAAGGGCTACACATACCTTTGTTTCCACTGGGATGGGGTCCCCTCTGTTGGCTCTGGGCCTGAGTTGAGGGCAGCAGAGCTCAGTGAGTTCTTGTAGTACGCCACTGTCCACCCTGTAGTGCTGTACAGTCTCCAGCTCATGCACCTCCTGGAAGGTTACACTGGGCCTGAACACTCTCATCCTTCTCTGCCTAGGCCTATTATCAGCAGCAGAATTGACTTCAGCTTCTAACACATACAAATGTAGCAGACCTGCAGCAACCCCTAGCATTATTTCAGTTAAAATTCCCAAGTCGGTATGCCAATGGTGCAGAGTATGGGGGGAAATCAGATTGTAGAATGTTTGCCTACTTTATAGTGCTCTACTGTGGGTGTTGCCTGTGTGATTGGCTACCTTTGATGCAGTGCACTTGCTTAATGTATCTTTGATATCATTTAAAGGCTCTAGTTGAAGTTAAGCAAGGATCAACACTAACTAATGCATCGTTGGCCTTTTAGATACTCTGAGCACCGCTGCATACTGTGTAAATGCGAGCCCCGTAGATAAACACTGCTTAGCTGTCAGTGCAGTGGACACCAACATGGTTCTCTGCCTATATGGAGGAGCTATGCAGACACGGTTACCCCATTGTGCTATTCAGGATCTCACCCTCATTTGCATAGGGATCCGTGCTCACAACCTGGATACTACATGTTTCCAGCCCTTCCACATTAGCAACAGCACCAGTGCACCATTGTAGATACTGCATGCAGGGTCCTGTAATACATTTCTGTCTCATGATATTAATATTTGCTTTTTCAAGGTTTTTATTTATTTATTTATTTTTTAGGCATGTCTCTGCACTGCAATGCACCGTGCAAACATGCTAAGATTATTAAAAGAAAATAATTTATTTTACTATATTCACTGTAACTTTTGGAACACAAAGAGGCTAGTTTTGCTCATATCTGTGTGTGCTATGCCATTTCTGTCTATCTATGTACATTTTTACAGCCTCTTTTGTCTGTCTGCACTCCTGTACATGGAAAATTTCCATGTACACTATGAACACTGACATGGGGGTCTGCAGAGCTGACTATCTGCTTGCTGGATTGCTCTATCTGCCTCATTTGCATGAGACTCACCTGCTTATGAGGTGATTTGCATGTCACGGAAGTTTCTGTGTTGGTGTGCTCATGCGTGCTGCTCAGCAGCGCTTATTGGATCAAAAACTGTTTGTGCCCATAATGGCAGCACGACGTATTGTCTACACAGGAAAAAATGTGTAGGCTTTATTAAATTCCACCCATAGTGTTTACCTAACCATCAAAACTGACACTGACGTTCAACAGAAAAGATTCAATTACAATATTTTTAAGAAGTCTGAGTTTAAGAATTTATAATTGCAAGGTGGCATTTGCCTTCCAAAATATATGAAGGAAATGTCAATAAAATCCAGGTAATTAGTCTTGCTGGACTTATTACAAATGACATTGTATTTTTAGAGAGTTGGACTTACTGAAATATTTATTTATTGGCAAAAGAAGAGAGTAAAATCGCAAGTATTTTTAGACAGGTGATAGACAGAAATAAATGATTGTTTTGCTCTGTTTTATGAAAAAAAAATGTTTAAATGATACTGATGACATCACCCAGGAAGTTGGTGATGTTTCAATACCAATTATACAGTAACGGCTCATTGCCATTCAAAAAGTCACATGCTGATTGGACAGCCTAATCAGCAGATCTGTTGTAAATCGAGCATATACCAGTAGAAAAAAGTCCAGCTGTTTAAGTACCATTAGGTCAGACTTTTCGATTAGCATATGCTTAAATGACAGAGCAAATTACAAGAAAAATCAGGTACATTCTGCAGAAACTAAAGAAATAAAAATGTACCTGATTTTCCTTGTATTTCTGTGCCTTCCTTTGTAAAGTCTCTGCAGATTCTCGTACCTCTCAATTGTCCAAAGTTTCACGGAATATCCAGATGTTTGCCCTTTAGTTTTGGTCTTTTCCTCATGAAAAATTTAGTTTTCAGGCAAGCCACTGTGTACTGAAGTTATTAAATAATGACAGGCATTTGAGGTTTAAGCCTCACATCATTCAGAAAATGCATGCTAACACAAAACCTCCTATCCCAGTAACTTTATTGTTTATAACAACAATAAAATACAGTAGAACCTCCATAGTTGACTACCTCTCTACATTAACCACCTCCTTAAGTTGACCTAATTTTCATAGACCGGACAGGTAAAACATGTACTGAGTGGAAGACCGACCTCTCTATATTGGCCACCTCTGTAAGTTGTATCTTGACCACTTGGACTGTGACACATAATATTAATTTACCCTCTATAACTTGACCAGTTGAGTCCACTCTACAACAAGGGGTAGAAGGTGTGGGCTTTGCCCCTTAGTTGTATTATTTTTCTTTAGTATAAGTTCTTATTTCATGTTTTATTATTACCAATTGTGGGATTAGGCCTAACATCCTATTGTTAATCACGTGTTGCTGAAGATTTTTTCAAAGTGAAGGACTGGTCTGAATTGTAGGTACATCCTACAATTACTGAAAAATTTTACAGTTAATCGAGACATGATGGTCCAAAGAAAAGAACTCAAAGAGATGACATTGAAGGGAAAGGTTGATCTTCTACATTTCCTGGAAAACAGCAGCCAAAGAAAGACAGTGGAACATTTTGGTGTTAGCAAGACCACAGTTAACTACATCCAAAAACGTAAACATGAGTACTTGGAAAAATATAGTAAGGAAAGTACAGCACTACAGCATTAAAGGAGGAAAACTTCCCTCAATTAAGTCAATAAAGCCACATTAAGCTGGTTCAAACAAATGAGGGCAGTTAATGTCGGAATCTCCAGGCCAATGATCCAAGAAGTTGCTAAAAAATTTGCACAGGAATTTGGGGTGGCAGATTTCCAAGCATCAAGTGGTTGGCTCAAGAAAGTTAAACTGTGACACGAGATCACCCAGAATGTCTTGTGTGGTGAATCCAATAAAGTTTCAGTAGAAGTTGTGGAAGAGTTCATCAAAAATTTCCCGGACTTCACTAGAGGCTTCAAAGATGATGACATCTTTAACACTGACAAGTGCAGACTCTTTTTCAAGGCAATGTCTGATAGGAGCCTCATCATGAAGGGTGAAATATGTAACAGTGGAAAACTTTCCAAAGAATTTTTCACAGTTCTGCTTTGCGCTAGCTCAACCGGAAAGATACTAAAGCCCTTGATGATTGGTAAATCGGCAAAGCCACATGCATTCAAGAACCTGAAGCTTGAAGATCTCTCCATCACTTGAAGATCAAACAAATGTGCATGTATGACTGGTCCTTATTTGGTGAGTGGGTAAAAGGTATTGACTGAGAAATGAAGAAGAAAGAACGGTCTAGTCTACTGACAATAGACAACTGTCCTGGCCATCTGCAAGTGAATCATCTCACAAATGTGACACTGAAATTTCTGCCGCCACACACGACCTCAAAAATCCAAACTCTTGACCAAGGCATCATCAAAACATTTAAAATGCACTACCGAGCCCAGCTGCTGCAGTGGGTCATTACTAAAACACAAACCTGTGGTCCACCTATGGAAGCAACTTAATCCGCTGCTTCAGTTAATGTTCTGGATGCTGCCTCTGGATCAGGTCTGCTTGGAATAAAGTTCAGCCAGAAATAATACAAAAGTGTGTCAAGAAAGATGGATTTGTCACAACCCAAGAGCATGATGTTTTGGCCCCATCAGACAGTCCATCTCCCATGGCAGAATTCGAAGGAGTAGATTTTGAAGGTTTTGTTGCAATGGATGATGACGTGGCAACCTGTAATGAACCTGACCCAGAAGCAATTTTCCAAGCAATATTGACTGAAGTATAGACCAGCGTAAAAGTGCATGAAGCAGCTGATGAAGTGGAAGAAGCAAGTGAGGATGACACAGAAATTGCAGAGACTCCAGAAGAAGAGGACGTCAGGCATCTGATAATCCAGTTGAAGTCATTTGCTGTGGAAAAATGCCCAGGTATGCTGAGTGGTGTAGCTAGCATTGAGAGTGCTTTCTCCACTTACTTTTGTAAAAAGAATAAGAAACAGACCAAGACTGACTCTTTTTTCAGAATGATGAAACCATGAGAAAAAGGTAAGTAATTTCTTTCTTAAATAATGTCATTGTGATTAAACCATGCCAACTATGGGTTAATCCTGTGATACCCTCACCCAGTCTTCTGATTTTCCCCATTTGATGCCATGATAATTTTGTATGTACTTATGTGCCTTACAGTTTTTGTATTCTGTTCCATTTCATTGACCTATAATTTTCTGAAGTTCCTGTTTACAGTTTGTTTGTAATACCACATCAGCTACAGTGGGCTCTGAGATGAACCATAGCTTGTACCCCTCCTCCCAATGGGAAACCCAAACCCACTATGAGTCCGGACATTGATTTGACTTGTGTCATTATATTTTCCACATAGCCTGCACTAATTTTACCAGTGCTACCAGGACTTCAAACTATCACAAAACTACACAAATCATATTTCTTGGAACTTTCTCATATGCTTCCTCCAAATTTAAGAATGCCCAGACAGACTCTTTCTTATCTAGCTTCTTCTCAACTATCTGTTTCACTGAAAAAACAGTTGTGTTGCATTCTGATATGAATTCAAATTACTCTTCTCCTGCCTTACTTTCTTCTACTACTCTGCATATTTATTTATCAATCACCTTCTTCAGCACTTTTATACAGTGAGACAGGAGTTTAGTATATCTATACTGCCCATAGTTATGAATTTTCCCTTTGCTCTTGTACTCTGGCCCTAATATGCTTATTTTCCATTCATCTGGGCTACACCTATTTTATCTTTGAAAATGTTGTACCAGATACAAAAACTGTGATGATTTCCAAGTTGTAATATACTCAAGTACTAATGTGTCAATGACACTAGACATATCTTAGTATGATCATAGTTCCTATTGGTTCTACAGTAACTTAGCTATACACTATGTAAAAGAAAGCAATTGTTCATTCCATTCAGTGTTATTTGTCCATCTCACTTTGTTTGCTGTAATCCTACAGACAGACTGGACTAACGCATGAATTCCCAATTTAGTCAAACCTCTGATTTCCTATTGTATGAAATTCTGGGTCCTGCACTAAAGGCTACACAGGAGTCACTCATTACCACTGTTAATCCATAAAAATATATACATGTTTTGGGTTTTGTTCTTGATTCTGGTGATATGTCTAATTAGTTACGTCTTGGTTTTACTGTTTATTTAACCTAGTGATTCCAGATGAAAAACCCTGCCACATTTTCAGAAAGATATGCTTTTGTTCAGAGGTACTATTTGGCAGAAAAGGGTGAATATCAGCCTCAAAAACAGTGCTGTGCAGGATGAAAGGAAGACAGCGACATGGAGGACAGCAGCAGTCATTTCCTTGCACAAAGGTGGGGCTTCAACAGACTCAAGTAATTATAGGCCTATAAGCATGACCAGCATCATCTATAAGGGCATGGAAAGGACCAATATGGAATTTGCAATTATGGCTATAGATAATCTACAGACTCTCAACCCAAGCCACTTTGGATTTGACAAGGGTAGATCCTGCTACAAAACCTGGTTTACTTATTTGAAAAAGTTACTGTAGCAATTAAATCAGGCCCGTCAGTACATTCTTCAGAACTAGACTTTGCAAAGGCATTTATCCCCATCCACACTCAGGTACCATAGATAAACTCTCTGAGTTAAATGTAAATTCCTTTATAACCCATTGGATAGAAAACTGGCTAACATCTAGAATCCAGGAAATAAAATTGAACAGCTAGTGGTGTACTCCAGGGCTCAGTCTTTGGCCATTTCACTTTAGCATTTACTTCTTGGATGTCTAAGCTAATGTTAAGGGTTTGTGGCTGACCAAGTCTGCAGTTGATTGAACACTTAGTGCCATCATAAACTCCCCAGGGGACACCATGATTCTCAACAGGGCCTGTCCCAAATCAATAGCTGTTGCAAAACCATGGACTAAAACTAAATGCCAAGAAATGTGCAACTATCTTTAGGCAAGCATGACTCCCCTTATAACTATTACATTGACAACACACCCCTGAAACTTTTTCACACAGTCAGGGAACCTATGTCAACAATGAATTTTTTTTTGATTACTGTGTGTCCTTGATTATAAGGAAGTCCTTTGTCATCACACAGTTTATTTCTAAAGGTATGGCATCCAAATCCAAGGATGAAATCATTCCACTATACTCAACACTCAGACAGATCATTGATTATAACACCCCTTTTGATAAATACTTGCCCAAACAGTTGGCACAACTGGATTGACTGCAATGCTTTCTCACTAAAAAAAATGAAGGGCTTAAATCATAAAACTATTGTGGACCCTCTCAAAGCCCTGCCGCTGTTCTTGGTATCATACAGGCTACTGAGAGGCAACCCCATCCTCATGTATACAACCACAATAGACTACATCCTGTGAGACCTAATACACATTTGTAAGTCCACTGGTGACATAAACACCCACTCAAGAGATCTCAAGCTCTTCAGCAACATGAATAGAATATGTTGGAGGGATAGTTATGTATTACAGAGAATTTTGCTTCTGTGGAACCATCCATCTTCCACTCTATATAATGCAAGTTATTTTTCTCACTCTATTCAAATGTAATTTGGATGGATGGATGAGTAACCACAAATTCCTAGATTTAGTATCATTGTCCTTCATGGATAGGGGCAACAAGCAAATGTCCAAACATCCTTTTTCTGCTTGTTTGGGTTATTTGTATACACAACATAAGAAATAAAAACTACTAATGTTTGTTGACAGTTTGCTTTGAAATATTTTGCAAATAATCTCACACCACAAGTTTCAGGCAAGATGAATTCACTCAGTTTAGTACACAGACTGATTTATTAAAATAAAAAAAAAATAACTTCTGCAGTAAAAGTTAACAGCAAAACTTCAAACTCTTATACCATTAAGAGCAAGTAACACTTCTCTGGCGCCTCAACTTTCAGAAAAGCCTTTTCAGAGTACATCTTTCTGCTGGTAAGCATACAATTAAATTCATGCATTTGATCAATTAAATAATCATCTAATTAAGAATTCACTAAAAAAGCCAATAAAAAGGTTAACTTTTTAATATAGCAATAACCCACGCCTGGGTGTGGGTAATGCTGGATTTACCCACGGTTGGCGTGGTTTGGTCCCGAGGGCGGCCCGAGGACCAAACAAAGACAACCGTGGGTAAATCCAGCATTACCCACACCCAGAAGTGGTTATTACTATACAATGCCATTATTTAAGAAAAGAAATAATTACTTTTCTTAAATAATGGCATTGTATAATGCCTCTTTGCTGCCCTTCCGCACCTGTCTGGTGTTCCGCGGCAGTTCTGATGTACTGCGCATGCCTACGCAGTACATCAGAGTTGGGCAAAGCAACGGAGAACGCAAGTTCTCCGTTGCTTTACTCTCGCTATGTTAAATGGGTTTAACATGGCGAGACAGTTTAAAAAAAGCAACGGAGATCTCCGCTGCTTATTTTAAAGCTGTCTCGCTATGTTAAACTCATTTAACACAGCGAGACAAGTTTAAAAAAAAGCAACGGAGATCGCAAGATCTCCGTTGCTTTATATTGTCGCTATGTCAAAGGAGTTTAACATGGAGACAGCTTTAAAAAAAGCAACGGAGATCTCCGTTGCTTTTTTTAAAGCTGTCTCGCTATGTTAAACTCTTTTAACATAGCGAGACAGTGTTTTATACTAACGGAAAAAGTCCGGGTGACCGGACCTTTTTCCGTTAGTATATTGAGGGATTTACAACGGGCACGCTGGTTGGGCTGGCCAATCAGCGTGCACGTTTTTAGGGTAGGCATTGTATAATATTCTTTTTAACCTTCTTACATTAAATGCTTCCAAGAGAATTCCCTGTTCAAGCCTCTTGGAAACATTGTATCATATTTTAAAATAAATATTGCTTCCTTCCTTCTTAAATGCTCCTTAATTTTTTCATCAGTACTAAACCTAGTATTTACTTGTTCCAAAACAGTTTTCTGTTACCCCTGTGGGTCTCCATTATGGTGTTCCTTAAAGTGCATAGCTACAGGACTCTGAAATCTTTGCTTCTTGATGTACCTTATGTGCCTCTGAAATCTTTGCTTCCTGATGTCCTTTATGAGCACTTTTAATCTTGCAGCAAAACTTTTCTTGCTCTCTCCAATATAAAATAATCCACAAGGACATTTTAAACTATATATAATCTTTTCACTATTGCAAGTGAAGCTGACAATTCTATCAATTTTTTTTCCATTAATGCTTTCAAAACTATTAGCCATGTGTTTGCATACTGTGCAATTGTCACATGGAAAAGTTCCATATCTCACTACATTATTTTCTATATTTTTTTGGTCTCAAATTTTCCATGCACTAACATGTCCTTAAGACTCCTGCCTCTTTTATATGAAAAACAAAGTTTAACATTTTTAGGCACGATTTTTCTTTCTGTATATAGGACCAGTAATTCCTAACTATTTTCTCTAAAGTGTTAGAAAAATTAGTATGCTTAGACACAAAATATAACACAGTTTCTTTTTCCACTACATTCTTTTTCTGCATTATTATGTTCTGTACTTTATTAACTTTTTTATTCATTACTTTATTATACCCCAACCATACTTTCTCTGGCTCATAGCCCCTTTCTATAATCATGTTAGCTGTATTTTGAACTTCCTTCTCACATTCCTTCCTGTCACTGCACAAACATTTAACCATGACCATTTCCCCATAAGGAATGGAAGAAATAGTGTGTGTGTGGGGGGGGGGGGTGGGGGGGTGACAACTAGTTCCATGCAACATAAAGCTTGGCTGTTCCATTTTTCTAAATATTTTAGTTTTAAATTTACCATTTTCTTGCCCTTCTATTGTAGCAGCCAGATAATTTACTGTCTTTCCTTTTTGTAACCCATCAGATTTGATCTCAAACCTGTTCACTTGCAGTTCTTGAACAAACGTTTCCACCACTGCATAGCCCCTCTTGCAAACAAAAATCAGTTCATCAATGTATCTGTAAAAATGAACAACATGTTTTCTAAAAAAGTAATTCCTATACACATATAGATTTTCATAGAGACCCATAAATAAATTAGCATATGTGGGGGCAAAGGCTACCCCCATAGCTGTCCCACACTTCTGACAATACAGAGAGCCATCAAATTCAAATATATTATTTTCCAGACAGAACAATGTCACTTTTATAATATATTAAAATTCTACAGCTTCCATGCCATCACTATGTTTTATACTGGTGTATAGGCTGACTATATCTATCACTATAAAAAACATGTTCTTCTGCCGTGCTATTTTCTTTACTTTATCCAGAAAATTAAAACTGTCTGATATATGAACGTAATTGTATCACGTTTTTTAACAATAATTGATGCAAAAAACATCCCAAATTATGGGTTACATAATTGCAGGCAGATACAACGGGATGATCTGGAGGGTTAACCTTGCTTTTATGTATTTTAGACACACAAAAAAAAAACTTTGCCAACTCACTGTTTTTATTTAAAAACTTATTTTTAGCATCTTCATTACTAAAATAATTTAGTCTAACCCCTTTATGTATTAATTCTTCATAGTTCTTAACCATCTCCTGATAAGTTAAGAAACCTACTTTATCATAAATCTTGTCATTTTCTAGATGATGTAAACACATATTTACATATTGTGTGTAATGCATTATTATTAGTTGTCCCCCTTATCTGCAGGCTTAAATACGAGTTCCTTTCTTTTCCTTAACATTTTTAAAGTGACCCATTCTTTTTGTGTCATATTATATTGAATTTCACTTCTAAAAAACTTATTGCACTCTTGCTCTATCACATAATTTAACATGATGAAACATTTCAATTTTATCACACTTGAAAGGAGTCATACATTTGCTTTTATAAGAAACACCACTAGTATCAAAATTACTATAAGCATTGCATTCTAAGTCAGAATTACAAAAAAACTCTCTTCATTACTTGCAGCATCTACAAAACTTGCATTGTTCACATCTGCTTTTAAACTTGATTTCCATAGAAATCTATTAAATGTAACTTGTGAACAAAATACTTCCCCCTTTAACTCATACATTCTGGGAAGAGACGTTGGGATAAATTTCAACCCCCTGCATGTAAAACATTTTTTTCTTCATTACTAATAATGCATTCAGATAAATTTACAATATATTCAAAACCACTCACGTTTATATTATTAGAAAGTCCCATTTCATTATGTGCAAATGGTTTGTTTTACAGTGTGGTGCTTCATACTTTGTAGATAATGTTTGTTGACTGTTTTTCATTTGAATTGTCAAAAATGTATTTCTGTCCTTGTTTTGAGCTTTTCTCCCCCAAGCTTCCTCTGACATACATACATACTCTGGAAGTGTAAGGCTAAGCTTCTTAAGATCCTCACAGATCAATAGTATAGTAAGTATCTTTGAACCTGTAAACTGTATACCAAATAACTTGTTAGTGTCATTCTGTAATAGCTGAGAGATCATCATGTGTCTCTTTACTGGAACAAAAAATACCAAAGAGATAGCACTGCCTGCTTTTGTTGCCCATATTTTAATCTATCATGAGTTGTGCATGTTTTACACCTTTTCCATTTTCTCCAAGTATGTTTAACCATAGAATTAGTGTATATAGAGGTGAAGGTGTGTGGACAAAACTCCACACAAAGTAGGGCAAGCACCCTGCAAAATGATCGCTTTACGGTCTACGGTAATGATTTTTGCAACAAAGATATCCAAGAAAAAACAGGAGCTCGATGCCAAACACTACTGTAATGAGTAAAATAATAAAACACAGCAACAATTTGACTTACCAAATTCATTTTGTGCGTGTGTGTGTGTGTGTGTGTGTGTGTGTGTGTGTTCCTTTTACTATGCTGTTTTATTTTAACTGCATTTAGCTATTTACTAACCCATGTGATTGTAAGAATATGTGTGATTGGCTGGTGTAAGTATTTAAACACCGTGAAGATAATGAGATGTGTATTATACAATGCCTACCCTAAAAACGTGCACGCTGATTGGCCAGCCCAACCAGCGTGCCCGTGGTAAATCCCTCAATATACTAACGGAAAAAGGTCCGGTCGCCCGGACTTTTTCCGTTAGTATAAAACACTGTCTCACTATGTTAAAAGAGTTTAACATAGCGACACAGATTTAAAAAAAGCAACGCAGCTCTCCGTTGCTTTTTTTAAAGCTGTCTCGCTATGTTAAACTCCTTTAACATAGCGACACAGTAGTAAAAGCAACGGAGATCTTGTGATCTCCGTTGCTTTTTTTTAAACCTGTCTCGCTATGTTAAATGAGTTTAACATAGCGAGACAGCTTTAAAATAAGCAACGGAGATCTCCGTTGCTTATTTTAAAGCTGTCTCGCTATGTTAAACCCATTTAGCATAGCAAGACAGTAAAAAGCAACGGAGAACTTGCGTTCTCCGTTGCTTTTGCCCAAAGCTCTGATGTACTGCGTAGGCATGCGCAGTACATCAGAACTGCCGCGGAACACCAGACAGGTGTGGAAGGGCAGCAAAGAGGCATTATACAATGCCATTATTTAAGAAAAGTAATTATTTCTTTTCTTAAATAATGGCATTATATAATAATAACCACTTCTGGGTGTGGGTAATGCTGGATTTACCCACGGTTGTCTTTGTTTGGTCCCTCGGGCTTCGCCCTCGGGACCAAACCACGCCAACCGTGGGTAAATCCAGCATTACCCACACCCAGGCGTGGGTTATTGCTATAATAGCACTGAGAAAGAGTTTTGTAACTCAAAACTTTTCCTGTGTATTATTATTTTAATCACTAAAGTAGTGTTTGGCTTTGAACTCTTTGTTTTTCTTGAATATCATTATTGCTTCATCTTAAAAGTTCTTTGGACACCAGCACTGGTTGGTTTTGTGTAATGATTTTTGCAATCAATGTTGTTCATAGGTTCATAGGTGTATATTAGGCTAACGACCACTAGGGCCCTTAAAAGCCCAGCTGTGAAACCCAAATGTGATCCACAAATGTGATTTATATTTCGTTTATAATTTACTGACTGCCTCTGTCTATCAGAGACATAGGAGCCAGACCAGAGATGAATTTCCAGTCGCCCATCCATTGGTCCAAGTTACACTTAAATAGGGATAGGGAGGAACTGTGCTTCACATGGACGGGGTGGGGAGCCTGTTCCAGAGAATGGGAATTTCTCTAAGACACATATCTGTATCTTAATCATGCCCTATTTATTTTGCAAGCAAAATTTAGGCCTTTTAATCTGGTATTTCTGATACTGTTTGTTTTGCGGATGTGTAAAAGATTCATCAAAACAGGGTCCAGGGATGCCTGGTATGCCAGGAAAAAGTCAACTCTCAGATGTCTGTATGATACTGATTAAAGAACCAGGGCTTCGAGGTGATCAGCATAGTACATTGTGTTTACTCCTTGTACTCTTTTTGTAAGAAACCTTTGTGGATGTTCCATTTGCTGCATGTGTCTGGTCAGGTATATACCGAAGGGGGCATGATACTCTATGATGGGCTTAATGAGGACCAAGTACAATAGTATGATGACCTTTATGGACCTAGATGCCATGCCCTTGCTTACATGTGAGCAACACAGAAGGATTCTCTTATTACCTTGGACACATGTTGGTCAAAGGCTAGGTTAATATCTATATGAGTTCCCAGATCTCCGAGTAATGAATCAACTTTTAAGGGTGATTTATTGATGATGTAGTTACCAGGATTGATTTCCCAAAAGGTACTATAATGCATTTTTTGGTATTCAGTTTTAAGCCATGGCTTTGACACCAAGCCTTTCTCTGTGCTAGACCTTCCTGAAGGGTGTTCTTGTCTTGTGGGAATTCAATGACTGATCCCAGTCTGCAATCATCTGTGAATGTTATTAGGCAGAGGCCTTTGGCACTGGCTTTGACATCCTAGAAGTAGATGCCAAAGATGAGTGGGCTTAGCAGAGAGCCCTGGGGGACTCCACTGATGACAGGCCTCTTTGTGGAGATGGCCGTACCCAACTCTAACTCTTGGGTCCTATCAATGAGCCAGCTATTTATCTTCAGAGCTGTGGACAAGGGTAAGGTGGTCCACACAGCCTATCTGGACCTCATCAAGGCCTTCAACACCATCCCCCACTCTGGAATAATAGATAAACTTACTAAACTTGGCATTAATCCCTATGTCACTTGATGGGTTGCCAACTGGCTTACTGACAGAACCCACACTGTAAAAGTAGCCGACTCCAAATCCAGCTCCAGACAAGTGACAAGTGGAGTACCTCAGGGTTCAGTCCTGGGACCATTCTTGCTTTGCATCTACTTCTCTGAAGTACAGGCCAATACTAATGGACTCTGGCTAACAAAGTTCGCAGATGACTGCAAACTAGGAGCCATTACTGAATCCCCAAATGATGTGGATATTCTACAAAAGGGCCTTACAGAAACAGATGCTTGATGCCAGAGCCATGGACTCAAGCTCAATGCCAAGAAATGTATAGTTATCCCCTTTGGGAAAAAACATGTACCCGTGAATTACCACATAGGTGGCAGTATACTAAACACTGAAAGTGTGATAAGATATTAAGGGACACAGGTGGACAGTGGTCTCATCTTCGATAACCACATCACCACAACAGTCAGGAAATCCTTCTATGTGGCACACCTCATCACTAAGGGCTTTTCATCCAGAAAAAAAGAGGTCATTGTCCCTACTGTATTCATCCCTCATTAGACCCATTATAGAATACAATGCCCCATTTGGTATGTACCTCTCAAGACATCTGCAAAACTGGAAAGGCCGCAGAAATACCTCACTAAAAGAATCACAGGCCTAAAGCAGATACCCTATGCTGACCATCTAAAAAAACTCCACCTATACTCTGTCGCATATCATCTACTCAGAGGCAATCTCTGCTTAACATACAAGGCCATGTCAAACCCAGAGCTTTTGGACATGCTACACTTAAAGAAATCCAAATCCCTCAGAGACACATGCTCCAGGGATCTAAACCTTGTCATCACAATGAACAAAACATTCTGGAGGGATAGGTTCCTGACCAGAGACTCCCCAGACTCTGGAATAGACTGCCCATACATGTCAAGCAGAGCACCTCTTTGACCATCTTCAGAAAGAACCTTGATGACTGGATGGGAAATAGGAAATTCACCTCGCTAGACAGTGGTCCAGGGAAGTAAATACTGTGGGAAAAAATAGCCTGAGAATTGTTATGACTAGGCTTGTATAGGCCCTAGGGCCAATAGCCTAGTACCAACCTATGAACCTATGAACCTATGAACCAGATCATAATTCTGTAAGCTTGTTGACAATGCCCAAGGGGGGGGGGGTATTGTATCAAATGCCTTAGCCAGATCTAAGTAGGCAGTATGCACCATTTTCCCTTCATCCATTGCCTTAGTGACCTTTTAAAAGAAGTCCATCAGATTCAGTAAGCATGACCTTCCTTTGGCAAAGCCATACTGGGATGGATCCAGTGTTTTGAGATCTTCTACTTGTTGATAATTTCCATAATAAATCTTTCCATGGCTTTGTAAATAAGACTCCTCAGACTAATGGGGCTATAGTTTCCAGGATCTGTTGATGGTCTTTTCTTATGAAGGGGGATACATGGTACAAAGCCTGTTTTTAGACAATAGTTAAATAATGACTTTAGGGGTTCTGATAAATCATACTTTAGACTATCCAGGAGACATCCTGGAATGTTATCAGCACCCATTGAGGCCATGTTCTTGGCTTTAGTAAGTGCAGTCAATACATGCTCCCTAATTACAGTTAGAGGGGTATGTTTGAGGATATTATTAGGAGATGATTGTAGGTGAGAGTGGGGTAAAGTTTGAACTGAATTCGTCCACTAACAGGTTCCCTATATTGCCAGACCTGATGAATGTGGTACCATTAACCACCAGTTCAGCACACTGCTGTTTGCTGCTCTTGAGGTTTCTGACATAGTTGTTGAAGGCCTTATGTTATCGTTCACCTGGGAGGTTATATTAACCTCAAAGACAGCTTTGCTTAACCTAACTAGCCTTCTTAGTTGCCTATTTACTTTAAAAAGAGAGTTTTTATCTTTATGGGAGTTACCCTTCCTGATTTTTGCCATAATTCTTCCCCTTTTGTTTTATATCCTGTTTAATTTGGAATGCCACCAAGATGTTTTTTTTTCTGGGGCTAGTTCTTGGCTTACTTCTGGTAGGTAGAGCAGCCTCCATACAGCCAGTAACATATTTGTACATAAATTCTAAGAGCAATTTAGCATAGACTGGTGTGCTCTTGGAGTTTGGATGGGGCAGTGAATTTTGATAAACTATCACTTAATAAAAAGTAATTTGCCTAGGAATGGTTCCTAACTGTAAAAGTTAACTTGATTTCAAAAGAGACAGCTTTTGGTCGGACCTTACCAGGAAGGACAAGACATTGTGGGGTGCATCCCTCTTCCATATTTGTCAGCACGAGTTCCAGTATGTATTCACTATTTGGTCGAGGGTATTTGTATTTGTGAAGTCCAGGAATCTCTGTGCCTATAGATTTGAGAGTAAGTAGGATTCACAATCTATAGACGGGTAATTAAAGTCTCCCATTAGCAGGATGTTATACTGGATGGTAAGCATCTCCTGTGGGTCTGAGTAGCCATTGTGAGCATTTGGGAACAAGGAAGGTGACCTATAACTGAGTAGGGTATGATACAGAATTTTGTCTATGGTAATCTGCACGTGGAGGAAGTCCAGCATGTCATAATGTTTAATCACCCTAGAGGAATGCTTGTTATTGATGTATATTTAGACAACACTGTCCCCCACCTTTAACCATTGTCTGTGCAGCTACTGATCTAAAAATGTTATTAGTCATTTTAGTTATGATTATTCATGTCTTAACTAAGTAAATTGTGATTAGCTGTATTAAATCCATTGAACTCAGGTGTTGGCTTTCTCTGTAACATATCAGTTCATGGATCATTGATGTTCTTACCATAGCTTGGATACATCTCTCTATGTTGCTGCATAACTGATTGTAAGTCTTTTCACTTTAATAATGTTAATTATAACTTGGAAAGTTGCTGTGAATAAAGTATGTTACTGCAAAAGTCTAGGTTCCTACTCCTGCTAATTCTCAAAATATCCTGAACTGCCTCTAAGATATCCAATAAGCTGCAATAAACCTTAAGATATTTTCCTTTTAAAAATGAGAACAAGACAGATTGTCTTTGAAAAGGTGATGATACATAACGCAACCTGTATGTCAAGTTGGGCAGTAGACAATGGAACCTCTATCTGCCTGTCTCCAGGGTGTTTAGACTGCATACAAGAAAAGGAGAAAGGCAAAGATAAAGGGACACATGGAGTTGTGACTATGCAGAGGTACATACTCTCCCCCTACAATGTTACTAGCAGATTCACAGTGTTTAAGAGCTGCTGATATAGGTCAACTTTGCTGCAGTCTCAGAGATGTGGGGATCATCTCTAAAACACATATGTGCCTTAAAATTTATTTGTACACTTAAAGAGATACTGCAAGATGTAGACAGCTCATTTTGATGAGCATACTCACCATTGTTATCCTGATTTACTTTCTTTTGTGAGAAGAAAATTGAATCATCAAGCAAAGACACAGCAAAGGAAACAATATCTGGCAAAAACCTCTTCTGAAGGACTTCCAGATGAAATAATGAAAAAGACAAATGTTAAGTGTCACAATGACAAGCTGAAAAGAACCTGAGTTTTACTTAAGTTTGACCTTATCATGAGACTGATGTACTGAAGTCCAGTTTACATATTTGCATCCCCAGACACCTTGTTTCTTTTTTACTTGCTTCCCATTTCTTCATTTGTAGAATGACATAGCCTCACAAAGATTAAACCTTCTCTCTCCCTGAATATGAGCATGTTTTTTTAATTGTAGACTCTTCTATAAACTGTCACATCTTCAAATCAAAAAGTAGAATGACTTTTGATTATGTTTACAGATTATTGTCTAGCCAACTTTGCATTAAATAAAGCACAATACCACCTGAAGAGATTAAAATAATTGTAGCTGTTTATCAAACCTAAACTATATTCAGAATAATCATAACAGTAGATATTTGAATTTCTCACTGCTGCAGTAGCCCTTAGGCTAATTGGGTTGTTTCTCACCTATGGAACAAAACCATACAGCTTCAAAAAGCTCCTCCCCCTCCACCCCACACTCTTTCACTCTGACTTGAAGACCTATTTCCAGTAGCCAGGTTATCAAAAGGAGACAATGGAATATTGATCACTCTCTAGATGGCATATATCCTCTCTTCCCTTTTGTAAACAGTGAGCAGAACCTGAACTTGCCAGTCTAGACATATTCTCCCACTTTCCAAATAGCATTGAAAATACTTGTCAACCATGATATTCCAACAATATCCAAGCCCTTCAGGATTTTTGGTTTTCTGGTCCACTCCAAAAGCCTTCCCAATATGATATTGTTAAACAGCTATCATGTATAGAAATTGATTCAGTCCCACCAGCTATGTGCAGCAATATATCCTGAAAATGGGAGGAAGGGGGCACATTCACTAGATTCAGGATTTCCCAATTTTTGTCCTTTTATCTACTGAAAAAATTCCCAGATGTTAATGACCCCCAGCCCCACAAAGGTTATTTATGTATTTATACATTTATCTTCCTTGCTTATTCCTTAATTTACTTAGACACTTTATTTATTTATTTGTTTGTTTATTTATTTACTTAATTATTTAATTTGTTGCCTGGGAACATTCAACTGTAAAGTGTATGGAAGTCCTGTTTTGAGTGGATTTTGAGCAGTAGAGCACAGGACTTAATATAAGCATCCAAAACAAAATTTAAAATACTTAATTCAGGTATAAGCATATGCTCTGCAGGAAACTATGGACAAGACCAGTGGTGCAAAGAGAAGCATCTCACAGTTTGCATATGTACATAGTAATCATGTGATAAAGTCAACATTCAAGTCCATTCAGTTGCAGCACAAATACGTGTATGTGCCAGAATACAACATAGACTAATTCAAGCTGGTGAGACAACTAATAATTAATTCAACAAATTACTTCCAAAGTATGACAAAAATAATGTACATAGTTGATTGAATATCAAAAATGCTGGGATAATAGTGACTTAATACTGGGATTGCTTATACAAATGAAAACCTAAAATGGTGTAAGATAGGCAGGTATAGTTCTCTGCTTATTTCTTGGCTGTTAGGTTACACCACAGTGACACCTCTCTTATGTCTATATATGCATATGTTTTATATGCAGGAATTTAAAAGTATGTTTTTCAAAGGTGTCTCTTGTAATATAGGAAAGTGCATTCCAAGTTTACCAAGAAGTACAAGATAATTTGCATAACCATAACTATTGTTAATTTTAAATATGTAGGCTAGCCGTTTTACAGAAAGTTTGAGATACCTTTGGGCATTATATCACACAGAGGTAATGGCTATAACAGGAGGTTAGTGAGCACAAAATATATGCAAATTTTAGCTGAACAATGGGCAAACACTAGTTGAACTCCAACCATTTAATACAAGAAAGAGTACAGCAATGATAAATCTTACCATGGCATCCTGAAATGAACCCCACTATCCTGCTTAAATCCTGCTCCATCCTGTGTACTACTGGAGAATGTAACTTGGTTGAAATATGTGAAGGATTCAGGACATAGATAAGTATATGTTAAAAGTAGCTAGGTTAGCATTAAGCAACACAAACATATTAGATCTTCTGAGGCTACGTAATATTTCATTAGCCTTTGTTAATACATTGTGTACCAGTCTGTCAAATCTAACAATCTATTAGAAGGCAAAGCAATTTTGTTGAAGTTCATTCCTCTTCAAGTGAGCAATCTTTTGATCATATGGAAAGAACTGACTTTCTCTAGGATATTTTTAATATCATTTTCATCCTGTCCAGTACCTGCCAACTATACGACCTCTACCATGATTGTCCAAATATCTTCCATCTCCACAGTAAAAGCCAGTCATGGAGTGGCAATCATTCAGTCAGCCAGGAAGGGAGTTTGTTGCTTAGTCCCACTTGTGGCTGATATGCACACACAGAAATGGGGGCTGCATTAACTTCCTGTTGTGAAGGTGCATGCTTTCATGCATACTCCATGAATATTATCTTACAAGCACAGCTTTTCAGACCCTATTGCATTGAGCTCATTTACTGTTTACCATATACCACTCTCTCCTCCCAAGATGGGTGAGCCAGAGGCAACTAGTCAGCTCCTCCACTGGTCATGTCTCAGTACAACTTAGGCTCATCTATGTTACAGGCACAACTTTATCTAACTGTGCAATGGAGTTGATAAAATTGTTCTCTCAGATGCTGATGTTAATACTATTTGCTGTTACACTATTTGCTGTCTGTTCTTTGGTTGATAAAAACACTGGTTTCGTCTTTGGGCAATTAAACTGCAATCCTTGAAATTTGAGCCATCACTGTATTAATGAATGAAAGCTGGACAAGACTTTAATATTGACTTCAAGAATTGTAAGATGATCCGTTTTGCACTTTTCATACCAAGAGACTGTACATCATTTATGCAAATTTTGAATAGGAATAGATCCCTTACTGAGGCATAAGGCACTCTCACAACAACAGAAGAGGTAAGAAATCACATTGTTCCATCTAATCAATTAGTGCATGCCTTTTGATAGCTACTGAACAACTTTGTGGCACTAAAAGAAATGCTAGAGTTACACAGTATCCTGCAAACTGTAATTATGATAAAAAGCAGCAAATGTTTTAAATAGATTTACCAAAACTCTCCAGCTATGCATCTATGGTCTACATGACTACTGATTCTGTAATATCAAGTAATGAAGTATTGACATTAACAACAAATGTGATGCCACAGGAAAGAAATTGAAATAAAATGCAAAGTCTGTACATTTCTTTCTTTTCACACTATAACACATTTGTAACTACATTTAATGAAACCTACAACAGAAACTGCACTATGAAATTACATCTGTAAGATGTCTTAGCAATGAATGATGAATTGCATTTGTTCTGTTATGCAATACAGAGAAAATGTAGAAAGTTTGTAAACTTAAATTTGCTGGAAAATGCAAGAATAGTGTAATAAACCAATACAGTATAGTTCAGTTCATGATGGATAACCCTTTTAATTAAATATTAACACAATAAATGCATGCTTTCACATCAAATACTTTTACAAGCATTACAAACTAATTCTGTGATGAAATATAAGCGGTGTTTCTGACTCGTGAAAGAACTAATTGATTGTCTATGACTGTAGAAAAGACATAAATGGGCCAGTCAGTTAATTCTGAGCTAAGAGCTGTGAAAGGACTGGATGTCAGGAAGTAACAGCAAGATGCAGAATCCTACATTTTCATTCAGGTTGCCTTTCTGACATTTTTCTGTATTTGAAAAAAAAAAGAATGAGTTAATTACCTTTGGTCCCTGTGGGGAAAATAATAAGCTAAAATATTTTTAGACAAAATAAGTTTAGTAGAATAAGTCTTACCCCAGAAGTTGTTGTGTTAACATCTGTATAAGCTGCTCCTGCTCTTCATTTCTACCTATGAAATCTTCTGGTAACTTCAGTTATATAACTCGTCAAGTTATTTAACTGCTATCACTTATACTTTTATTTTTCCTGTAATCCAAGTAATTGTTTTCTGTTCTGCTGTGCAATTGAGTATACTTCTATGTATTTAACATGTATCAGCACTGTCAAACGTCTTTAATTTCTATGCACTTTTTATTCACTTTTAGGAACGTGTGGCGTGTTTGTTTATGTTTTTATGTCTTATCTGAAAAGGACGTATGTGTCAGTTTGTCAAGCTGCTGCTAACTTCTTCAGTAGGGCAGAGCAACATACTGCACATTAACATTTGTGATTAGTATTATTAGTATTATTATTATTATTATTGCTAATATTATATGGTTATGGATCAACAGTAACACTGTAACTGGTTGGTCCCTAACCCAACAGCTAGGGTAGTGTCAGACCCATTTTTTCTTGATAAAAGCTGTGAGGAACAAAGAATTCTGCCAACATTCCCTTGGAATTATATGTCTGCGTTCATGGAATTGTTTGAAAGGCAGTTACTGTAGATAGAGGACACTGGGTGAGAGCGAATTTCACAAAGGGAATGGTAAGAAATGGGCCATGGTTGTTAGTTCAAATACTCAGCTTGATGAGTGGTCAGTGTGTAGTTCTAGAATGAGTGTGGAAGTTGGAAGCCCATACCCAGGACAAACAAGTATATTCCATGTCTTAAGGCCAGATTTATATTTTGTGACTTGGTTAGTGAATCCAATTTTTGTGTAATGTTTTCTGCTTTAACCTGTTGCTGTCAGTGGTGTGATTTGAGAGACCATCCCTCTGATTGCTACCAGATATATTTGTTGACAGTAGAACAGAACCAATGTCCATATAGGGTCAAAGCTCCATCTTTGGGTGACCCTTGTATTTTATCATGCTTAGGCCTGAAAGTATTTTGTGAGTTGAAGATAAAATTAAATTTTTGGTGAAGCTGTGTTTAAATACATTTTTAAAGAATTTTTATAAAAGAGAAAAAGAGTGACAGCCTGATATTAAATAACTTTATGTAGAAAATAAGAAATACTTGAATCATTTCAAAATAATCATAAAGGTATTTTTAATTAACCCATATGCAAGGGTTTCAGAGCAGAATTGCCTCTATGATCTTTGATTCACATTCTATTAATTGGAGATATGCATGTTGTTAAACGTTGTTGAAATGTGAAGCTGTTGTATTATTTTATGTCTTTAGACTCTGCCTCTATCATTTGAATTGTAAAGGTCATATTTTTATGTTCTTACTAGTTTCTGCAAAATAGTTTTTTATCTGTTGTTTTATTTATTTCCATCTATGTATGTTGCTGTAAAAACTTTTTGACATTTGTTGTAATGTGTTGTTATAAAACTGCAATATTTGCTCAGAGCTCAAGCCAGGACTGCAAAGGGTCCTTCAGCCAGTCTAGTTACTCAACTAATAAATGGATTAATGCACAAACAAATAATCACACAAAGATATAAAGAAACAATATACGCCTTTTTCTGATTTTTTAAACTAGACCTTTCCCATATTATGCATTAATTGGCTTTGGGACTGGGTACATAATAGATCTTGCAAAAATTGCTAAAAATTCAGTGGATGTCTTATGAATTGATGAGAACCATAATTTTAATTAGCATAAAAAGTCATTTGCTAGGCTATATGAGGCTATCTGAAGAAGGAAGACTAAGCAGTCATATGGAAAGAATAAAATCAGTCTTCACTTATTATCTATGATTTTTTACTGTGTCATAGATATACTTTGTAAATTGAAATGCAACATTATTATTATTATTATTGTTATTATTATTATTATTATTCCGTTAGAGAATGGAGGGCAGAGTGGAATTATAACCAGAATTAAGCAGTTTCCTAGTCACATCCAGTTAATGTTTATGATTAAACTTCACTCACCATCAAACCATTACAAACCCCAATACCCAAATTTCAAAATGCCGAAATTTTAGGTGTAAATGTACACATTAATGACACAAAAACCATAATCATTCTCTGTTGTTATATTCCCCCAGGTAATAACTCTCCCTGCATTGAAGAGATGTTACAATGGGCCTCAGATAATCTCCCCCAAGAAACCATCTTACTAGGGGATATGAACACTGACTGGTCACCCTGTAGCTCTGATGTTGTTTGTCTTTCGGCTTTTCCTGGTTAGGGGTCGCCACAGCGGAACTCCGGTCCGCTAATGATTGGCAGTATATTTTCACGAACACCGAGGTGCCAGCTCGACCTTCAGCCTTCAACAAAGGCACGCCCATTTACTCATGTCTTTCGAACACCCACCCAACCATGGGGAGGACATGCCGACTCCACACAGAAGGCACTCCCCGCACTCCAGCTGAGAATCGAAGGGGAGAACCTCTTGCTGTGAGGCAACAGCTCTGATAATCCCACTAATCATATCAATCTTTTTAATTTCACCCAGCTTATTGCAGAACCTACTAGAATTAACAAACAAACTCACAAACAGTCCATTCTAGATTGGATTCTAGTCAGTTCCCCCAAACAAAACTATAAAACAGGCTGCCTTCCAGCTGGACTTAGTGACCATCTACCCACTTTCCTTTTGCGGATACATGCCAACATAACCAAACCCATTGTGTTTAAACAAGTTAGAGATAATCGTAACCTAGACATACAAGAACTAAACCATATTCTGAAACATAGTAACTGGAAACCTCTACAAAATATGAATCTAGATCAAGCAGTTGACTATTTCAATAATGCTCTCTCCAATGTCCTTGATAGATGCACACCAATTAGGAAAATAAGAACAAAAGAAAATTATGCACCATGGCTAACTAGGGAAACCAGAGCCCTTCTGAGATCAAGAGATAAGGCTTGGAAAATCTGGAAGAAAGAAAACACTAGCAGTGCCAACCAAACTTATCTACAGCTTAGAAATCAGGCCAAGAGACAAACTAAACTTGATAGACAAAATTACTTCCTCAATATCCGAAGCAAACACTCAAATCACCCCAAAACTTCTGGCATGCCATAAATAGTATACTAAAGCCAGGTAAAACTACCACTCCCACTCCTAATTCCACCAATGACAATTATAACATTGCCTCTCAATTTAATCACCATTTTACAGAATCTATACTAAAACTATCCTCCCAACTAGCCAAAAACAACCCCACTTATAACCCAGACACCTAGACAACATCCCATCCTTTATTCTTTCACCCATTCCCACCTCTACTATCAAAAAACACCTCCAAAAACTTAAACCTACTACCCTCGCTGCTGACAATATACCAGCCAACTTCCTAAAAATAGCTGCAGAATCTCTAGCCTACTCAATCTCTATTCTTATTAATCGCTCCATACAAGAAGCTTACATCCCACAGCTATGGAAGATATCTTATATTATTCCACTGTACAAAGGTGGAAACTCTTATGAATTCAGAAACTATCGCCCCATAGCCATTCTATCCCCGTTATCTAAAATACAAGAGAAATGCGTTAATTCTCAATCAACCCAATTCCTGAACTCATATAACCTTCTCTCCCCTACACAACATGGTTTCTGACAACACCATAGCACAACAACCGCACTGCTGTCTTTCACCAACCTGGTCAACCAACATAGAAATAATAATAACTTTGTATCTGCCATATTTCTGGACCTTTCCAAAGCATTTGGCATGGTCTCACATTCCTTACCATTAGACTCCCTAGCCTCCCTTTCCTTTGCTCCTTTAACTATAGACTGCTTTAAAAACTATCTGTCAAATAGGCAACAAGCTGTCCAATGGCAATGTGCTGTCCTCCTTGCTCCCAACTACCATAGGTGTACCACAAGCCGCAATCTTAGGCCCACTTCTTTTCTCAATATTTACCAATAATCTTCATACCACCACACAGCATGCATCAATTATGAATACGCTGATGACTCTACTCTTATCTCGTCAGCCCCATCACTTCCCTCCCTGCAACAGCTCATCCAAGAATCCTTCACCTCTGTGGAAAGTTGGATTACTCAGATCAACTTATCCTAAACCCCAATAATACCAAATTACTACTTTTTACCCCCAACAAAACTATCACCACCCCTCTATCCTTCTATATCTCGTTCAAAATTGGTACCATTATCTCCCCATCAAACCATGGGGTTGAAATTCATAAAAATCTACACTTTGATGTCTACATTTCTCAGACTATCAAAACAAGTCCATACAAAATGGGGACTCTATACAGGCACAGGAAATCCATCTCTAAACAAGCAAAGAATACCCTAGCCCAAACTCACCTCTTGTCTACTAATGTATGCTGCTCTAATTCTTACTCACTCTAGAAAACTTGACCTAGCCAGACTTGAATCATGTTATAATAATATTGCCAAGTTTGCAAACAATTCCAGCTTTAGAACCCACTATTGCCAGGCTCTTAGGGAACTGCAATGGCTGGAATTTCCCCAGCTTCTAACCTATAAGCAGTTACTCATTGCCTACAGTGTGATTGCATATCCTGAAAATACCCCAGCACTATGTCAAATTCTCACCCATTATAATACAAACCGCCCTCTCTGATCTTTTAGCAAACCCCTCCTCTGTATCTCTCGGGCTAACAATACTAGAGGAAAAGCACTATTCTCCCACTGCGTAGCTAGAACTTGGAATAATCGTCCTACTTCTCTAACTTCTGCCTTCACTTTTTCTGACTTTATAAACTCACTTAAATCATACCTTATGAATAAATGGTTATGCCCATGTATTCACCACTTACATACCACACTGAAAGTGTATAGTACTTACTAGGTCTTTTAATACTTGCTGATGGAACATGTATACTTGTCATTTTATTGTTGTATATATTCCCCTGTATATAGACTGTTACTTCCTACTGTCATATACTGTATTTTTAACATAACTGTTTTAAAATGCTTTATTGTATACTGTATATATAAACTCTTACTCTGGTTAACTGTATTAATGTTTTATCATATTGTTTGAAATGTTTTCTTTATCTGTACTGTACTTTAAATGCTTTGTATAAAAATGTCTTTATTCTGAGGAGATTTTCTCCCGGGCCTCTGCTGAAAATGGACCTGTGTCCAGTGGGACCATCCTGGTAAACAAATGTAAAATAAAATAAATAAATGATTATTAGTGTGCAAAAATGTTGCTTTTCCAGAAGAAATGTGTCTTTGATGGCTGAATATTAAATCCCTAACTAAGTTTTGAGATTCTCTAAATTTAATTACAACAGTTTCAAGTCTGGACTGAAGACAGATAAAGAAGAGATGCTTCATAAAGCACTTTATGTCATTTATTTGTGAAGTGATCCGTGATAGGTATTTGAATCTGGCATGTATTCATCACAAGAGATCCATACAATTTAAAACACTGAAGAAAGTTCCGCTAATCTAATGTGCTGCATCATCTAGTATCAATTGGTTTAATAAGATGCAGCAAATAAACTGGGAACTTGTACACACCGTATGGCATTAAACTGCCTTGTATTTTTCAAATAGCAACAAATTTCTACCTAATGGATATTGTTATGTCCCTAGACAGTAAATGTTAGCAAGTTAGCATGGAGGAAGTCAACTATGATGCCTACTGGTCTAATATTTTAGGGGCAGTTCTTAGGATCCAGTCAGAAATGATCTTAATATTTGAATTTTTGTCTACATTTGTTGTTAGTATTATTAAAACTAAAGGGAAGGACTACCAGATTCATTCAATGAGTGTTTCCAGTCTACCTTGCAGTCACCCAGAATGATAGTTGTTCTGACATAGGTTCATAGGTAGGTACTAGGCTATTGGCCCTAGGGCCTATATAAGCCTAGCCAAAGGTATCTTGGCTTTCGCCACCCAAGAAAATTATTTTCCTGTGCCATTGTCGAGCAGAGCCACAGAAGTGATCCCCGGGGTGAATTTCCTATCTCCCATCCAATCATCAAGATTTTTCTTGAAGAGCACTAATGAGGAGCTTTGTTTGATATAGATAGGTAGTTTGTTCCAGAGTATGGGAAGTCTCTGGGACAGGAATCTATCTCTCCAGCATAAGAGGTGAGCTACTGATAACTCTGCCCTGCTAATGTTTATAGGAGAATATATATAAATAAGCAAATAAGAATAGTTCTACTTTTCTGACATTATATCAATATATTTGTGTAGACTATCATCTCAGGTAAAGAAGCCACTGAGATTGTCACAAAATTGGATGACAAACCCTGTACCTTTGTGCTTCCTATCTGATCTTAGGATATTATGAATGGGAAATGAGATTTCTGAGTTATGGGATGGCATGTTTTAACCATGTATCAGATAATATTAGAATATTATGTTTATATAAGTTTTCCCAGCCATGCATCAGATATGTTTTGTTTCTGTCACTTCTTTAATTAAGTTACTGTCCACAAACTTCAGTCTATTTGCATTTGGTCAGTCATATTTAGATCAGCCATTAAAAGTACTGCTGTGTGCTTAATCGTGGTCAGGATGAATGTCACTAGACATCAGCATGGCTGATGCATTTGGTACAAAGTGTGGAGGGGGCATAACATAATGCAGTAACTTTGTAATTAAATTGCTTCTTACAATGTGACTAGTATTCCTTAGGACTAAATAAATTTATTGCAGAGTCTTGAGGAAGAGTGTGACCTGATGTACAAGTGTTAATGACATTATGAAACTTTTCATCCATAAGGAATTTGAGGTCTTTGTGCTTAGGTATGCTTATTGTAATTGCTTATCACAAAATACATGCAGGCACACAAATGATTAAGTCAATGAAACTTATCTTATGATTACATGACATTTTTTCAGTTGAATGATTAACTCTAGATGTTGAATGGACATGTCAAAAGTGGGTGTGGCTCAGGCTCAGACAGATGTACAAGTCAACCTTCCTTAGAGAGGGAGGGTGACTGGAAAGGACAGGATCATTGAATATCTGTATCTCTGCATTTTGCAACTGAGTCCTGGATATGCAGACCTGTGAACCTTTGGAGGCAAAAACCTTACAATTTTGGTAAGCCCACAACAGGACTTGGCAAGTATGTGCTGTCAATAGAGATGGCTAATGGAGGTCACCTCTTTGTAGCATACCAACTCATCTTGAGAGTTAGTAGTGTCCAAGATACCATCCACACATAATAATGCTGACGTAATATAACACAGCATGTTTGAAAAGTCAGACAGAGGAAAAATGCAGAATCTGTGTAAATGTTTGAAGTAAGGCTGCAGCTTTTAAACCCAAGGGGCACAAGAGCATGAGAAGTACATTCAGGGGAGTAGGGTTACTACTATTGTGCTGTAAGCAGGTAAAGTAGGATAAAAATTAGATTTATATTCATCTGGTCACCTTATCAGCTGTAGCACATCATTTATACTACTGAAATTCTAAAGAAACATGTAATCATACCTCTCCTCTACTATGATTTAGGCATAGCACTATGATTTTGGCCCTTAAATTTAGCCTTGCAGTTCCTACATGTACGCATCCCTCATAAAGTCAGACTTGTTTATGGGTACGTATCTTATTAAATAGAAAAAAAAATAAGCCACTGTCTGTATATGGTCTATTATACAAGTACCTTCTATTGTGAAAAATATGAAAGAACTCCTCTTTTTGACCATCTGCTATGATTTTTAAAGGCCAGAGCTAAGATTTTTATTGGTCAGAAACTGAGAGGTATGCATATAATTCAGAGCCTAGGCCTAGGCAGAGCATAGGCAGCAGAAATTGTACCCCGGTTAAAAGGACAGTGATCTGACATAAAAACAAAAACACTTTTTATAACCATGTCTACACTGTAAGGTAGACAGAATGGTAATTACTTTGTTTAAATACATAAACTGCTAAAGGTAATACTTCTACAGAAATTGTGAAGCAGCTAATATTCATTTTGTCCATATTTTGTGGATTTTACCTTTTGTAAAAGAAATATTATTTAGTTAGAGAAAAAAAGCAGCAGGAAGTCTGAAGCAGAGAAGAAAGACTGGAAATTCCAGAAATCAGTTAATATTCAACTCAAGGCAGGGCAAATCGAATTTTAGAGCCAAAATTCATACTGCAGAATGTGTAATTGCTTATATTTTATTACATAATATCCATTATTCAACTGGAATTGTTTCTGATGACTACACACAGTGAGACAGCTTACAAGTACTTTCACTTTACAGGTGCTCACACTGCACTGAGTATTTTAATAATTTATAGTTAAATATAGCAAATTTCCTGAAATTGTACATTAGACATTAAAGATATAAATTATACTGTCACTGTGTCTGGTAACTACTGTGACCTTTAATAACTCTGAATTGGGAACAATGTACTGTTTAGCTACTGTTTATATTAATATCAAGGGATATTAGAGAATACATACAGTTTACATGCAGTTATACTCATAATATGTGCAGGGTCTGTAATGCTTTGTCCAAATGTTGAATTCTATTTTTTCATTTTCCCAGTTAATTCTTCTGTACAGCTTATAATATATGTAATTTTTGAGTCACCAGACATTATGATAAGTTTAAATCTATATTCTATGGATATGCAATATACTGCCGTGTTTTACCAATAGAATGGAGGGAAATGAAGAACCTGAAAATTGAGACAGAAGCAAAATTAGAGGATCATATTAACAGCTTTACATATCTGGGAGGGGTGGCTGAGAAGAAGAGAAGTCTGAATGAGGTCAAAGGAAGGATTAGAGTTGCTACAGCAAACTGGCATAGATTGTCAGGGGTAGTGTATGACAGAAGAATGCCAAAGAATCTGAAAAGTAAGATGTACAAAACAGAGATGAGACCAGTGCTACTGCATGGTACAAAAACCAGGGTAGTAAAGGCAGAGCAATTGAGGAAGCTACAGATAATGGAGATAAGTGCCTGAGAGTTGTGGTAGGATGCACATTGTAGGGCAGATGAAGAAATGAGTTTAACAGAACAGAAGCCAAAGTAGTTCCAGTTGCAAGGAAGATCAAAGAGAACAGATTACAATGTTTCAGACGTGTAGGAAAGCAGAAGGCAGTCTGGTGAAGAAGATTTGTGAGACAATGGATGAAGATAAGATTAAAGAAGGGCATCCTGCCAAGAGATGGCTGTATTACATGAGAGAAGACAGTGACAGGCATGGCCAACAAAGAAGGTGGGAGAGAGGCACTGATTTGAGAGGGATGGCAACAGTAGACATGACACCTTAACCCTGTGAAAAAAAACGGGAAAACATGGGGTTAATACCGATGCTGCTGCTAATAATAATGTTTTTGCAATCTAAGCAATCCTTTATTGCACTGAGTCTGGCATGCTATTTGCTATAGAGTTGCTGATGTGACATGAAGGTGTGCAATCACTCTTTTTTTTTTTTTTTGCTTTACTGCTATTTTTTGTGCTATTAAAGTTGCTGCTTTACTTCAAGTGTTTGTGATTACTAATATTCTTATATTACCGAAATTCTGAATTACCATGTAATTCAAACTAAAATTATTATCTACTCAGCTAGACAAGTGAAACATCTACCAAATTAGACAGCTGCGTAACCATTATTGTGCATCATAATACCAGATATTGTTAAAAATAATAAAACTAGGTTCCAAAAAGCATGCTGGTTAAATGTGATTTATTTATTTGTTTATTAGAAGTTTTAATATATACTAATGGACAGCTTAATTTATTACATACTGAAAGCATAGCATGAGACAACAATAATAGGATATAAAAAGTAATGTCATGAAACTGGACAGCCTTAATAAACAGGGCTGTATCTGCAGTAACATAACATGCACACTTTTACAAATGTGTACCCTTTGGCCATTCCTTTTCATGTACATTCTGGCTCCTATTAAAATTTTGAAAACTGAAATTGTGGTGGCCTGAAATTTTAAAAATATGTTTATTTAAAAGTAATTTTCTCCTTCCCCCTACACCGCCCCACGTGAAATCTTCACTCACCAAACTGTCTGCTTCGAAACAGACTTCCTTTGAAGTCCCTTGATCTTTATGAAAGAGAAAAACTTAGCTCATTTTCAAATTCTAGCCTACAACAATTTCAGTCTTCAAATTTTCAGCCAGGGCTTCTACACTGTCAGTTCAGGTCAGAGATGATAAGACTGTTGAATATGTAATTTACCAGGGTAGTCTCAGTAATATCTGGGTCCCTGGGCCTGTCCAGCTACTACCCAGGTGCGTGAACTAATTCACAACCAAGTGGTGGTTTAATGACAGCGCTGCACTTCTCTTTATCTAATTTACCTAAGTGTCCAGAACATGTGACATCAGCTCTAGTGGCGCAACTGCAAATTTTATCTTTGACCAATGTGCTCTAGAGCACATTATACTTGAATAGTCTTGTGTTAAAACATAGTGTTCATTATAGACAGTCCATGTGTAGCACATATGTTCAGGAACAGTTGACCAATTTGGTTCAATAGCCATCCAGGGGTTTGGCAGTATCAAAACAGCTGTCTGAGGATTCTCTTGAGGGGCAGCACTAGAGCAATATAATTTTTAACTGGGATTGATAAGTCTGGTTTGTGTATAGAGGTAACATTAACTATATCTAGTTGTTACCTGGCAACCTCCTGCAAAACGTACTGCTCCTGTCCCAGCAGTGGGATGGCAGAGCATGTTGTAAGAGCTAGTCTCCATTGCCAGGTGTTACTACATACACATCCTTTGCAGTCCATGTGTACCACATTACCAACAATGCACCTGGCCCACACCCTTTCCCTTGTGGGTGTTCAGTATTATTTTCAGCATGGCTCCATCAGGCAACATGGGTCAGCTATCTATCAGATACTCATTAGTAAACACCAAACCCAGGGATACTTTCAGGGTTGGGTCTTGTTATCCATGTGGCGATTGTAATGAAATGGACTACCACATTTGTGGTACAAAGGTAGTGGGTGGAGCACCAGTGATTCACCTTGGGTTTGCTGTCAACCAGGACTGATACATTTCCTTAACCCTTTATGCTACACAATTATATTTAAAAAAGAATGATATAACACATTTAGTCTACACAATCAGAATAAATACATTAAAAAAGAGTGATATGACACAGCTAGCCTACACAGTTACACTGGCTGGATTTATGATTTGCCTTATTGGCAAAAGACATTTTTCTGTATGCTTTTCTACATTTTATGTAGCTGGCAGAAGATTTATATATGTTTTCTATTTATGTTGCTAACAGTAACCTCCAGTGACTTTTTAACTTAATGACAGTGAACCATATAAAGGGTTTTCTTTCCCCCTTAACACCTTGCCTTTACAGTACGGTACAATAGCGTATCCTCTTGAAAGGTCTAGTATTTTGGCACTTTATCACTCTGAGACAACATTAGCAATGCTTTCTGCTGATTTTTTTCTCAAGTGTTATTTTTTTTTAATTACGCTAGAAATGCTTTTTGTGTTCACATATCCAGTGTGTATTCTTATAATGCTAGAAACATTTTTTCCATCCATTAATTTTCTACACCTTTAAAATGGCATACACATATTCATGATCAATCACAGAGAATAGGCAGCATTTGCGACTGTGCATCCTGTGCCACGTGTTACTCCCTTTCTTTAAAAATCACCATCCATGTTAGGCAAGCTTCTCTTATTCTTTAAATGAACTGCCATCATAGCCAAATTGGTAAAGTGTTAATTTTGTCTGCACTAACATAACATCTTCACAGAATAGAAGTTTCAATGCACAGCATTCCTTGTAAGAACCTGGATTATCTAACCAAAAGTAGGAAATGTCCAGAGGCAAGTTATACGGGAGAGAGACCACATACTCATTGTTAGGTTGTATACCTATAGAGATACAGTTACATGCAAAATGACTGACAACCCAATGACAGCACACTTTCCCCATCTTAATCATTCTGTTTCAGACATGTCAATTGAAGTTCTTTGAGGACATTTCTATATACCTTTGGAAAGAAGAACCATAAATATTTGGCTAATTTTCCCACCTGGATACAGTGTCATCAGATCAGGCAGACAAAAAAGTACGACAGGAGGAATGTCAATGTTTTACAAAAACACTATTAACTTCTCTGTCCATCCTATTAATCCCCTGAATCAAATATTCTGAAATCCTTATATCTTCACTGAAAATCAATAAATGCAAAACAATAAACATACTTGGAGTTTACATACCCCCCCCCCCTCAGATTATAATACTGGTATGGATAAAGACCTATTTTCTTAACTCTCAACTTCAGTCTTTCAGAAAACCTTAATATCTGTACAGTGACTAAGACCTGGTTCAAGGTTCTAGAGGGCACCCCTGCATTACCAGGCTATAACTCATACTAAACTTTTCAGCCATCTAACCTGGACCAAAACACCAAAGGCGGAGGTGTGTCCATATTCATTAAGGAGATCCACACCTCCAGGTTAGTTGAGCAGCATAATGCATCCGAGGTTATCCAAGTGCAACTAACTCTGGGCAAAACTGCAATCCAAATTGTAGCTTGCTACAGATACCCCACCATGCCCCAGGATTCCCACTCCTCTTTTCTTGATATACTGGAAAGTATTAGGGTTCAACCAAACACCCTAATAATGGGCAACTTCAACTATTAACTGGGAAAACTACTCCTGTACCAACTCCTTTGCTCAACGCTTTCTGGAATTCATAAATTCCAATGCCCTGGATCAACTTATCCACACCCCCACCAGGGGCAACAATATCCTAGACCTAGTCATTACCAACATGAGTGACCGGTGTTCCACACCTGAAGTCAACTCCTCATTGGTCAGATCCGACCATAAGCAAATCACCCTAGATATCCGTATCCCGCCCCCACCCACCATTAAGGAAACCATGGCAAAATATTTCTCCAAAGCCAACTTCATGCTTCTTAAGACAGAAGTGGCAAACTTCATGACACCCATGCAGATGGACAATACAGTTACAACTGCTGAATCCTACACAAATGCACTGTATAAGCACTTACACGAGTGCATGGATCATGCATGGATCATGCTATCCCAAACAGAACCAAAATGCTATCCTCCAAAAAAGGAAGCCAATCTGGTGGTCCCCTGCCATAAACAAACTCTACAATAGAAGGAAGAAACTGTTGCAAAAGAGAGTAAAATCCCATGAGTGGAGGAGCCCCCTGGTCAGCCTCAGTAAGAAGCTGAGATCCCTTATAAGATCCTCCAAAGCTAGCTATGAAAACAAAATCACCACTCATTCTAAGGGCAACCACCAAGCATTCTATAGCTATGTCAAGAATCTCAATGACAACACCCAGATCCGCTCTGAGTTACAGCACAATGGCATGAAAATTACAGAATCAATTGATAATGCCAACATCCTGGTAGATAGTTTCAGTGCTAACTTTAACCCCCTCTCACCCCCTAAAGGGCCCATATCTATACAGGAAGAATGCAGAGTCCTTGTAATCACATCTATGCAGGTAAAAGCTGCACTCTCTAAAACCAAAAACACAGCATCCATGGGACCGGACAATATCCCAGGCTGCGTTTTACACGAACTTCAGAACAAACTGGCTCCCCACCTAAGCACCATGTTCAATTGTAGTCTCACATCAGGCTTTGTGCCCAGTGAATGGCGCACAGCAACAGTTATCCAACTCCACAAAGGGGGAGCCACCACTGATCCTGGGAACTATCACCCTATTAGCCTGACAAGCCTGGTCTGCAAGGCAATGGAACGTATCATCATGGAACGCATAAACAAAGACATTGGTAACCTCCAAACTCTGGACCCCACCCAGTTCGGGTTTTTGAAAGACAGATCATGCCTTCTGAATCTGATCGACTTCTTTGAGGCAGTCACAGCTGTAGTTGAGGGTAAGGTGGTTCACACAGCCTATCATGACCTCACCAAGGCTTTCAACATCATCCCCCATCCATTCTGGAATTATAGCTAAACTCACTAAACTAGGTATAAATCCCTACATCACAAGATGGGTTGCCAACTGGCTCACTGACAGAATCCACACTGTAAAAGTTGCAGACTCCAAATCTGACTTCAAACCAGTGACAAGTGGAGTACCACAGGGTTCTGTCTGGGATCTCTCTTGTTTGGTATCTACTTCTCTTTAGTACAGACTAACACAGAAGGCTTCTGGATAATAAAGTTCACAGATGACTGCAAACTAGGAACCATAGTTGAGTCCCCAAATGATGTGGACATCCTACAGAAGGGCCTCACTGAGACAGATGCCTGGTGACAGAGGCATGGCCTCAAGCTCAATGCCAAAAAGTGCACCGTCATCCCATTTGGTAAAAACTCTGCACCCATGAATTACCACATAAATGGCAGTCTACTTAACGCCGAATATGTGATAAGAGACCTTGGGACCCAGGTGGACAGTAGTCTCTCCTTTGATAATCACATTGCCACAGTAGTCAGGAAATCCTTCTATGTGGCACACGTCATCACAAAAGCGTTCTCATCCAGGAAAAAAGAGGTCGTTGTTCCCCTCTACTTGGCACTCATTAGACCCATTATAGAGTACAGTGCCCCTTTTGGAATGTACCTCACAAGACATCTGCAGCAGCTGGAAAGGCCACAGAAGTACCTCACAAAGAGGATTACTGGCCTCAAACCGATGCCCTACACTGACCATCTCAAAAAACTCCAGCTTTACTCTGTAGCATATTGCTTACTCTGAGGAGATCTCTGCCTAACATATAAAGCTATGTTAAACCCAGAGTTGCTGGACATGCTACACCTAAAGAAATCCCAATTCCTCCAGGCTACACGCTCTTGGGACCTAAACCTTGTCACCACAATAAACAGAACATGCTGGAGGGATGGATTCTTGTCCGAGAGACTTCCTATACTCTGGAATAAGCTACCCATCTATGTCAAGCAACGTTCCTCATTAGCACTCTTCAAGAAAAATCTTGATGAGTGGATGGGAAATAGGAAATACACCCCAGGGATCACTTCTGTGGCTCTGCTCAACAGGGGCATAGGAAATTAACATTCTTGGGTGGTGTAAGCCAGGGAACCTTGTTGGCTAGGCTTACTTAGGCCCTTGGGCCGATAGCCTAGTACCTACCTATGACCCTATAATGTAATTTCAGCATTGGCTGGAAAATGATAACACATGTATTCACTCACAATGACATCAACCCCTGTAGCTTCTATCAATTAATCTTCACACCAGCTAGATACAACAAAAACAGTAAGAGAACATTTAATTTACACTGGATCCTGACTAACACCCCAAAGCAATTTTATTTCCACAAGCTCACTCCCTGACTCCTTAACTGACCACCTCCCCACTTTTACTGTCAGAGAGTATATTACTATCAACAGGTTTCTTTAATGCAATCACACATGTAGCCTGTCCACATTCCAAAAAAGGTATTCCAATCTCCATTGTAAAATCTGTCATCTGGGGTTCATTACATACCCCCAACTGAATGCAGTTATATTCTTGCTCAACACCATTTTTCTAAATATTGTAAACAAATTATCCCTATCAGAGCTAAAAGAGCAAGATTTAATCTAGCTCTACAGCTATTGAGAAAAACTGGCAATTATTGAATTACTGGAAAAAGAGCAAAACTGAAACTAACTTGCTGAAATAAAACTAGTTCAAAAACTCAGCTAAAATCAAAATCAAATTAGACAAAAATGTATTGCAGAAACCTACAAATCTATACTCAGCTCAGCAACAAAACATTCCGTTCTTCAGTCAATCAGCTCCTTCACTGGGTCAGCCTACTCAACAAGCTCCCTCTTAAAGTGATCACCCTGAAAGCACTCTCAGGCAGTTCAACTCACTTTGCATCAACACAGTAGCTTCTCTGCTAAAAACATAGTCCCTTACCTGCCCCATCCTCTGAACCTGGACAAAACACCAGTAAACTGTGTTTGTCCCGGTCTCCTCCAATAACACACATCACACCAAATGACATTTGATGACCTTTATTAGATTTCTATAACATAGCTTTGATCACCAACTTTATTAATAACAACCATTCATGATATAATTGATACTAAATACAGCATAACATCCTTGTAATGTTAATCAGGGCAGTGTATGGTACCTACTCACCCTGGCCCAGTAAGCAGCGTCCATGCCTCTACTCACCCTGCCCCAGTAAGCAGCGTCCATGCCTCTACACACTTTACTTATGAAGCAGCGTCCCATCTCACTTCATACACCATAATTGTAATGTTAATCAGGGCAGTGTACCTACTCACCCTGCCCAACAAACAGGGTCCATACCTCTGCTCACTAACTTTACTTCTGAAGCAGTGTCCCAACTCACGTCATACACCATCCATTGAATTACCTTCCACCAAATAAGCACCATCCTTACCTCAGCTTGCTTATCTATTCAGCAAGCTTCCTCCAACTACTCATTTCCTTTCCCCAGATCTTTGAAATGAATATCCAGACATCAGAGGGGGAACAGAAGAGGGCAAGCCTATTCCTCTTCTCCGCCTACCCCCACTGATAAAATAACCCTACACCCCACCAACGAAAAGAGGGAGGGTAGGTAGCAAGTTCACACTAAAATGTGATTGCTTAACCCAACTACACTAGACTAAACCTCTTAAACCCCTCCCCATCATTATCTCACTTCCTCTCAACCATCCCTGCCTCCACTTAATCCTTTCACCTCCCCAACCCACTTAACTCCCCTTAATATTAGCCTAACCCCCCCCCCCCCATGAAGATATCCCAGGACAACTTAGTTTGTTGCCAAACTTCATTTCCTGTCCACCCCTGATTACACTATCAAAAGACTTCTCCACAAACTAAAACCCAAAGTTCTTCCCCTAGGCAACCTGCAAGATGAATACATCAGGATTGCAGCTGATGCCATAGCCTGTCTTGCTTCTATACCAATCAACTGGTGAGAAGAAAGCTATGTCTCAGAATTCTGGAACAAATATTACATATCCCTCCATAAACACTGGAATTCCACATATCTCTCTTTCTCTCTCTCTCTCTCACTGTATATGCACACATAAGAATACACTTTTGTCCTTGTTTGTAGCCCATGTCACTTTTTGAAGTGGGTACACTGTGACCCAGTTAACTTATCTGATTAATGAATGAATAAATAAATACAACAAAATTGCTATTTTTTCTCTTCTAATTGTATGTACATTTAACCATTTTACATCTTGTAAAAATCTGCCTCTCATTTTATTGGTACTTATAGTTTATTCATAGCTACATCTGATACACCAAACATTTTTAAGTGCTTTGTCTCCTGTATGAGTCATTTCTAATGAAACTATATCAACAAATAAATATCTTCTAAGATATTTTAAATGGATCTACAGTAATAACATACCATTCAATAGCAAACTGAACAAGTCAGACTCAAAAAAAGCTAAAACTGTTGGTGATGTTACAAAATGTTTTTTTGTAACAAATCAAGCCCATTTGTAACTTCCCATATGGGAACTTGGCCTTGCACACTCCTTCACTTATACGTACTAATTCCATGGTCAACAGCTGCAGGGGAATGATAAATACACTAGAGAGGTAAAGATGGCTTGCCCAGCTACCATCTCACAGTAAAGCTGATGCATATAAAACACTCCAGGAACTGTTAGTTTGGGGATTTGGCTTTATGGACAACACACTTCTGCAGCTGTCATTCATTTAGATTCATTTTGTTAAATTTGTATAATACAGAAGAATTCTCTATTGCAACAAAACTGTGCTGTTACGTCCTTGTTACATCCTATGTAACAATGTCACTGTAATAAGCATGTATGTGTACATCATCACCTGGGCTGCAGCAAATAATGACTTCATTTATGAGTAAGGAAAAAAAATTCTGAGACATCTCAAGAACAGTAAACAACAAAAACAGCAGTGCTCATCATGTCAGATGTACGCAGTATTCAAAGGGAGCTTATTCAAACAAAAGCAAAAAAGAAAGGAAGAAAGAAAGACAATAGAAAATCAGAGTCTGAAACAATTCTTTTAGAATCTTTCCTTGGAGAAAGTTAGAAATGAGAAGACACATGAAGTGGCAGTATCTGAGCTGGCCACTGTGACTGCTAATTTCAAGTACAAATTAAAAAGACAGGATGGTGCAGTTATGAATCCAGCACACTGACAGGGATTGCAGGGAGCATTGACAGATTCTGGTTAATTTCGAACTGAAGCAGAAGTAAAATATTAAACCAAGTCTTGTGTTTTTGATTTTTTGCAGAATGTCCAGATTTTTGCATGATATTTCTGGTCTCATAAAATGTGTGGTTTTCTGGCAAATCACTGAGAATTGAAGTTACTATATAATGAAAGTGATCTGAGTTTCAGACTTCACCCCCTTCAGAAAATGCATGCCAACACAAAACCTGTTATTCTAGCAACTTTCTATGTTTATAAGAACAACATTTAAAAGTTGCCCCTATTTTTGGGTCTTTATCCCCCTATTATTTTTGGCTTTGTTCAGAATTTTTGCACTAAGAGGTTGAAAATTGCATTTTAAATTAATATGTCAGTCTGTCCATCATAAACAAATGTATTATTTATTTTTATGATTATTAAATAGTGCAACATGCAACTAACCTGACAAAGGAGTGCAGATTTTAACAGGAACTTCCTGAAGGGAAAAAAGGGCAGAGCGAACATAGCATTATCCTTTAAAAATGCAAAGAGTTCTGGCAATAACTGGTATACTGGACATTTTTAATCTAAAGTATGGAAACAGATACAATCTAGGACTAAAGAATAGAGTTCATAGACATTATTTCAACAAAATTGTAAAGGTAAACTAGGAAGAACTGTATACAATCTTTATATTAAGGGTGAACAAGTTTAAAAACAAAAGAGCAAAATTTGATGGAGGTCATCAAATGGGTCATTTGGGCAGACATTTAACACAAAATGCACTATTTTGGTATTACAGGAAGTGTTACAGCAGTCACGCTACACAGGAAGCTGACCACATCCTTAATTAGATATTCTAGGGCAAGTAGATTATATCCACTCACACATTATTGCACTCATATGGATACTTACAATGCTTTGCATATACGGCATTAACAAGCAAGGCAAACAAAAGTTTATCAGCAGCAACTGATGACTTTAGCATGCCAAATTAAGGAAGATAGCAGGATAAAGAAGGCATGCAAATATACTTTTGTGAAGGAAACTGCTATGAACTTCAGTATCATTCTCTGCGATCAGCTGTCCAAAGAATAATCCTATACCAGCATTAATTTACGCAGGAAATTGCCTTGTTCTCTGTCCTGAAATGCTAATTAGGATAATTTCAGTTTCCACAACTCTGCCTCTTTCTTCTGTGACTGACACTTTTTATTATAAAGCTCTCTAGTGAATTTCTAATTGGTTTATGTTGCAGAGACAGCTGGAATCATTAGTTGGATGTGACAATAACTAAATAAAAATTAGACAAATAAATATAACTGATAGCCTTGCTGCAAGCTATTTTTGTGAGAATGAAGAACATAACATAATATTAAATATTCATTAGTTATATTAACCTTCCATTTCCATTATAAATTTGGGAATTCAAATATCATCCCACATTATACAAAAAGGAAAAACAGGATATTCTATCCAATAAGAAAGAGTTTCATATTTCTAATATATTCTGTCTTTATTATTCTCATAAAAGCTGCATTTTGATTCTTATTGTTTTGCTATGACTTTGATAGCACAAAGTTGTTGTTGTTTGTCTTTCGGCTTTTCCCGGTAAGGGGTCGCCACAGTGGAACTCCAGTCCGCTAATGATTGGCAGTAGATTTTTACAAAATGGTGAGGTGCCAGCTCGACGCCCAACCTTCAACGAAGGCACACCCATTTACACACGCATGTCTTTCGAACGCTACCCAACAGCGGGGAGGACATGCAGACTCCACACAGAAGGCACTCCCAAGCCCAGCATCGAATGGGAGAACCTCTTGCTGTGAGGTAACAACGATACCGCCGTACCACCGCGGCATAGTTTGATAGCAGAAAGTAAATAACAGTAATGATGCACAGAATATACTTTCAAATTATCTAATAATAATCTGCTTTCCCAGCAGTAATTTTTGGTAGATAAAGGTTGCATATGCTTAACTAACTAAAAGTGTTTTAGGCTTGGTATTGCAGTCACTTATTTAGCAAACATTGGTGGGATAAAACCCCAGAGACACACGTATCCAGTTTTCAGGAGTGATTCTGGAATATTAGCATTTTAAATGATTTCTCATTCAAATCCCATGCAAGAAGAAATTGTGGAAATAAACATATCCACAGAAATTGACTGTTTGATGTTAGTTTTCTTCACTGTACTGTGCTTTCCAGCAGTGACAAACACAGAAACATATATGCATTCAGTCTTATCAGAAAACAGTGACTGGTTTATCTTAGATAAGACATCATCTACTATTACGCAAAGTGTTTCTGCAGAAAGAGATATCATAAAATGTGAAAAAATAGTCTCTGTATTAAGCATATGTCTTATGTGCTTCTTCATTAGATGTACAGTGGAACACCAATGCTGGAATGGTATTTAAAAATGTATATATCTGGCTGTGTGTGTTGGGTGTAGGGGAAGTTAAGTGGCAACTAAGCTTACTGCGGAAGGGTACAGTTTTCTGCATATTGGTAAGAGAAATTAAGGGATAACTTATGATTTCAGAATACCAATTGGATAAACAGAAGAAATATCTGAATGTTACATCACACGGACTAACAGAAGAAGAACCATCTGAATTTAAAGTCATTCCAGAATGAGCAGTGTTGTGCTGGGTGAGAAGATGTTGTAGCTTTAAATGTATCACAATGAATTACTGGGTTTTATTCATTGGTGCATTTAAATAGAAGTGGCCTTAATGGCAGAGAGATTTTAACACTGAGGAAGCTCCTGAAATTATATGGGGACGAAAGCGGTTAGTTTATGTAACTACAACAATAAAATTAGTGTACGACTGAATAACTGAGTGGACTGGAATTTTTGTCTTTTTGATGTTTTTGGACACCTTGTTATTGATTGGTTGTCATATCAGCTTAGTGAAATATAGAGGTTAATATTAACGGGGGTAGACTTAGGTCTGTTAGATTGCCATTCTGTGTTAAGGTCACTAAGCAGGATGGTTTCTTGGTTGAAAGTAGATGATGAGCAGTTAAAAATGTTTTCAATAGTCTTAGCATTTTGGGAGGAGGATGTAGGCAGCTACAATGACTATAGATTTCTGGTGTTTAGGTGGAGTGCGGCTATTACTATTTCTTCATTGTTGTATTGTGGAATATCTGGGAGGTAGGTATGGATTTTTAAGGTTGCTTGAAAGATAATGGCAATGTCCCCAGCACATTTGCCAATTCAGTCTTTCCTACTGGTGGTATAACTGGAAGGAATAATTTCTTCATTTTTAACTTCAGATCTTAACCAGGTTTCAGTCATAACTAGGATGTGCAGTTGATGGAATTCAATCCATGCATGAAGGTCTGATATCTTATTATAGGTCTGATATCATATTGCAGATCCTTCAGGTGCTAAGATTATACAATTTTTGGCTGGAGGAAGAAACTTAGATTTGCTGCATGTTGGAGGATTGAAGAGTATATCTCCACTCCTTATTAGTTTATTAGGGTGGGTGGTGGAGTTTTAAGGGTATGGAGAAGTAGTTTTGGCACTTTACTTGCACTGTAATGTGGGGTTTTATATGAGCTTTAGGTTAGTGATGTATATTTTTGAGTAGGATTTTGTCTATGCAAAAGAGGGATCTTGATTAGAATAGTTTGGAACCATTGTCGTTCCATAACCTCATCTTGTTTTAGTCTTATTAGTTGTGCAATATGAAATGCAAGGTTTTAACATAGAATACAAGGTAACTCTGAGTCCCTTCTTTCGTTTAGCTTGCAACCTTTGTTTAGATATGTTAGGGTTATAGAATCATAGGTAAGTAACAGGCTAGCTACCTTTGTAGGCCATTTTAAGCATAGCCAATTTCCCTTTCAAAGGTGAGAATCAAATCCTGCACCTTGTGACTGTAAGATAAACCCCTTAACCATTA